>NC_081566.1:66814798-66889900 GCF_022355385.1 Mustela nigripes
CCCCGCTGCCCGGCCCCGCCCCGCCCCGCCCTCCCGCGCGCGCCCCTCGCTCCGCTTCCCGCCGAGGGTCCCAGAGAGCCAGCGGGTGCACAGGAGCGTGCGGGCTTGGAGTCAGGTGTGGGCTCAGAGTCCGGTTTCATCCCGTAATAGTCCCGTTCTGTAAGTTACTTCTCTGAACCTCGGTTTCCTCTTCTGAAAGTGGGGAGAATGACACCCGTCACAGGGGCTTTATGAGAATGAAATAAGGCGAGGTGTGCACAGAGCAAGCCTAGTGCGTGCCCAACAGCGGGTACCTCCCTTTCCCTCTCAGAATCCCCTGTGACCCAGGCAGACCCTTCGCATGCCCCTCTCCAGCCCCTGGCCACCCTCTATGCAGCCGAGTTGTCCCTGATCCCATGCCCGCCTCTCCAGCCGGGGCATCCATCCGTCCGCCAGCTGCCGTCAGCGCCGCTTCCCAAGCATCGTTAGTCCGTGACTCACACGCTCTTGCACCAACAGGACATGGGGCTCACGGGCTGGGTGGGGGGGCAGACGTGGACAAGGCAGGCAGGCGACGGGCTCCTGGGTGGCACAGTCGGTCGAGCATCTGACTGCTTGATTTCCTCACAGGTCGCGGTCTCAGGCTTGCGAGAGCCAACCCTGCGCCCTCGGCAGGGAGTCGGCTTCGGATTCCCTCCCCCTGCCTCTGCCCCTCCCCTCCACTCCCTAGAAAGAGAGAGAAGGGAGGGAGGAAGGGGTGCTGACCCTGTTGTCAGGGACAGAAGCAGGAGCACGTGGCCTGGATCCGACCCCCAGCCTGAGGCTGGGTCTCCCACGGCCCCCACATCCCTCCATGTCTGTCGTCCACCTGCGGCTGCCCCCCAGCCGGCTCTGCGACTCCTACTCCCCGGGAGAGCCTGGCCTCGGGGGAGCACAGCAGATCTAGGGGAGCCTGGCCTCGGGGGAGCACAGCAGATCTGGCTTTGAACCCTGTGTCTATGCTTACTGCATGCGCGGTGTGGGGCGAGTGGCCTTGAGTCACAGTTCCTTGTTGGTAAAATGGAGACCATGCCTCCCTTCACACAGTAGCACATAATGTCCAATGCCATAATGACGATTTCCTGCCCTAGGATAGTTCTTTCCCTCTTCATTTCCCCTGCGTTTCCCGTCTGCTCCCCACCCACCACCACACTCCTTCAGCAATTTCTTCCTTTCTCTTTCCTCTATCCACTGGGACCCACAGGACACCCCGCCCCCTCGGCCTTGATCCCTGACCTTGGCCTCTCTCCCCAGGGCTTGTCAGTGCCAGGCAGGCTCCTGTATTGGCAGCTTGGCCCCTCTGGAGCCCATCTCCTCCGATCCCCTCACCCGCTCTGTCTGCTCTCATCACATCAGCTGAGGGTTTCAGCCCATCACACCCACCCGTCCCGTCTTCCTCCAGGGCTGCTGCCTCGCCTGTCTGCTCTGGCTCAGAGGGGCTCGGCCTTGTTCGAAATGGCTGCACGGAAGCCACTCCAGGAGAGCAAGAGAGATGCCATCAATGCTTCCGCTTAGTTATGCCCCAAAGTCAACGCCTCCTAAGAAAGCCTCTCTTGCACGTCAATACTATTCCCAGTCTCGGCCTCGTCATTTTACCTCCTGCTCACCATTTCCCAGCCTCTGGTTGGCCAGGGAAATCAAAGTTCCCGGAGAAGGAAACTAAATGTGGGGGGAAGGGTAGGAAAGATGGTCACAAGCAAAACTTACACGTCCCCAGTACGAGCCATGAAGTAGCGAGGACGGAAGACAACAGCACAGGGCCACCGTGGGCTTGGAGACCCTTTTGTCTATCTTCCCCTGGGCAGCCAGAGCCACACAACAGGAATCAACTAGAGCTTTGGACAAACTATTGATTCCAATCAAGGGCACTGTAGGGTTGCTGTATGTGTTGCAGGGGGGCGGGAATCCAGACTGATGGGAACAAGGACACACGGAACAAGCCCGGGGCTGAAGCACAGCACACTCCTCCCACCCCTGCCCCTGCACCCAAGCCCCCTGCCCGCCCGGCGAGGCTATAACTTGGGCTCTTTTCTGCCACAGTGGTGAGGAGCATCAGCTGGCCACAGAACAGTCAACAGACCTGATCCTCTTCAGAAGAGAAAATCCCCCAGAAAGGAACACGGCTGGATCCCCATGAGGGCAGACCCTTAGAAAAGCCAGGCCAGGAGTTCTCAGAGTAAAATCCCCAGAAGAGAAGAGCCCTAAGGATGGCGGGCTTCCTCCCGGCAGAGTGGGGCCCTTCCCTTGAGTCCATCCTGCCGGGCCGGAGAGACCAGACATCTGCTCCGGAGCCCAGGCTGGAGGCTACCAAGGAGACAGGTCACTCTTCTCTTCTGGACATCCGAGGGTGACTTTAAGGATGCCTGGAAGACATGGGGAGAAGGTGAGAAGGGACAAGGTGATGGGAGGAAGCAGCGGAACATTCTGGAAGTTCCTCAGGGCTACTTCGTAAGACTTAGGAACAGGAGGAGTCCAGGAGGGTGTCAGCTCAAAGGCTCTCAGCGGTCAGCTGGGGGTGATCTGGAAGGTCGGGAGTGCTGTTGGAGAGGTGAAGCAGGGTGTGCAAGCCGCCTACCCCTTCCCCCGGAAAGCCTCAGAGCAGTGGGAAGGAGGTTGAGGACAGCAGGTGGCCGGGCCGGCTCTCAGCACTGTGGTCGTGACATCAGGGGCAGAAGCTCTGTGTGGGAGCCCTGGGAAAGGATAGGTGCCCGGACGTGGAGCCCTGCCAGACATGCTTCCTGGTTTAGGCAAACGTGATCCAGTAAAGGCCAGGCACCGACGGGGGGCGGGGGTGACGCAGGGACCGCACGCGGCGCCAGAGTAAGAGCCGGCTGTCTCGGGAGGGGAAGAGCAGGGGCCACTGTCCTTCCCCGAGGAGATGGCTTGTGGTCCAGCCATGCTTGGTGGCTGGAGGGGCGGAAGGGAGCTGACCCCCGAGGCTCTCCTGCCTGCTTCTGTGTGATATGTTTGATATTGGGTTGTTTGGTCAGGAGCCAACTGAATATCGAACATACTCTCACGGAGGCGGGCAATTCGGCATCAGCCTCTGGGGCTCTGGGGCTCCTGTACCCAACCTCATCTCTCTAAGACCCTCCGGAAAAGCAGTGGTGGCGACTCCGTGCACTTCAGTCCCAAGCTGGAGGCTGTGTGCGAGCACGAGAGCTGGAATTTGAAGATCGAATCTCCCTGCATCTTTCCTGTATACTGGAAGGGATGTTTCTCTGACCTTCTGTCCTTGTACTTTCTGTATCCAACACTCCCCACACCCGTGTTAACTGCTGCCTCCAGTCCCTGGGACTTCCTCGCTCCTCACTCATGCATCCGGCAGGGGGGTCTTTGGCTTCTCTGCTTTCCTTCAGGGTGAACCGATGGGTCTCTCTGCCCCTACCGCTAGGGACCAGAAGCTCTCAAGAGTGGGCTCCAGTTTTGCCCTCTGACCCGGTGGGGGTCTCAGTTACCCCGCTGCTGGGCCTTTGTGCCACCAGGAGCTAGCTATCCTTGACATAATGACTAGCTAGAGCCCCTCACACTCCTCTCTGATGGCCCAGCTTGTCACCCTGAGTGGGGCCCACCTCTCCCCTGGCGCCCCAGGATCAGTTGCCGCCTGTCAGTAACAGGCTCCGAGTGGAGGAATGACCTGGTCTAGGGAGGCCCGGAGAACAGAGACGGGGATGGAGACATTCGTGCTGCGAGCAGGGCAGTGGGTTGGGCAGGGGTCAGGAGGAAGCCAGGAGCAGGCAGAGCTTGGCTGAGGGGCCAGGGAAGTTCTACTTAAAGATCACAGTGGCAAACAGAGGGCATGATCCGACCCAGAGGATGCGGACCCTCCCCTGCTTCTCTCCCTCACCCCACTTGAAGTTCTGGGAGAGCTTTCCAGATACCAACCCTCTCGGTTTACTGCATCCCTGTGGCTCTAAAGGAGGAGGAATGATGTCTCCCTGCCAATTAGAGACTCTGGAAATAGCACAGTAACTTGATCTGGGGATCTGGGGG
Source organism: Mustela nigripes (assembly GCF_022355385.1). Taxonomy (NCBI): domain Eukaryota; kingdom Metazoa; phylum Chordata; class Mammalia; order Carnivora; family Mustelidae; genus Mustela; species Mustela nigripes. Next base: position 66,818,810 of record NC_081566.1, read on the forward strand.
AATTGTCAAGGATCACGAGTGACCTCCTCTTCACTGGAGCTCAAGCTCCCCGAACACTGGGAATCAAAAGGTAGAATTCAGCCAACGCAATCTGACCTCCACCCAACACGGGCAGGGGGAGGTTACGGGAAACAGAAGGACACTCTGGGGGAGACTCACTGATCTGGAATTGCCCAAGTACCCTTCTCTATTTCAGTGTTCTCCCCTGCCCTTGCCTTTTAGAACACCCAGAGAGCTGCCCTGAGAGTGGAAAGTTTCAGGGTCAGGAAGAACCTCTACCCTCCCCCACTTTCCATTGTCTAAAATCAGCCTCAGCTGTTCCCTAATTCTTCTTTGCTGGTGATGTCAGTCCATCAAAGTGTCTCACCCTGCACTCCCCCAGGGAGGACAATAACGGGATGGAAGGAGCTAGAAAGACCATATTAGGAAACAGAGGTGGAGCCAGGAGTAGGGATAAAGACTTAAGGCTGAGGGACTTCTAGTCGGTCAGGCAGCAGCCCCTTCCCCTCTGCCCTCGGTCTCCAGTTCTCCAGTGCTGACGGGTCAGCTCACCAACGCCACTGCTCACGATGGAGGCCATCAAGAAGAAGATGCAGATGTTGAAGCTGGACAAGGAGAATGCTCTGGACCGGGCGGAACAAGCTGAAGCTGAGCAGAAGCAGGCGGAAGAGAGGAGTAAGCAGGTGGGCACCTGTCAGCTTCTCTTCACTGCTGGCCAGCAAGACTGGCAGGCGGAGAGCTCTCGTGGGAGAGGCAGTGAGCACCTGTGTCTGCTTGTTCTTTGGGTGGGAGGGACCCTCTTCTTTCCTAACCTCCCCGGATGGACAGAGAACATCTAGGGTGTTTGCCCCAGATGGCCTGCATGACCTTGGGAAAGCCAGTACCCCCCTCTGAGCCATGGTGTGTCTGCTGGATCTAAATGGGGGGGGCGGGAATCATGTTTTGGGAGGACCCGATTTCTAGAGGAAAAGGTGGGAGCTTGGCACGTAGCGTAGCATCTCTTTTCCCTTAAAAAACTTTTTTTTAAAGATGGTATTTTTAGGTAATCTCTACATCCAAGGTGGGGCTCGAACCTACATCCCTGACATCGAGAGTCACATAGCTCTACTGACAGAGCCGGCCTTAACTGGAGTCACAGGCACCTACTCCCTGAGACATTTCCCATCCCAGGGTCTTCTAGGAAAATCCAGCAGGGCGTGGTCATCTTAGGGTCAGAGATCCCAGGGTCACAGGTCAAGGCACAAGTCCTGGAGCAGTTGGCTGGGAGTGGCTGGGGAGAAAGTGTATCTCTTTTGGGTTGGTAACATCGAGGCTGGGTTCAGAGGCCGCTCAGGGCCCAGGAGCCCCGGGTCTGAGCTGGCCCCATTGTGCGCATGTCTTGTATGTGACTGCTGGGGCTCCCACAGCTGGAGGACGAGCTGGCGGCCATGCAGAAGAAGCTGAAAGGGACGGAGGACGAGCTGGACAAGTACTCTGAAGCACTGAAGGATGCCCAGGAGAAGCTGGAGCTGGCGGAGAAGAAGGCCGCTGACGTGAGTGCTGGAGAGGCAGAAAGGGTTTGGTCCACGCGCACAGAGCGCTGCACTGGCGGGACTACGTCCCAAACACACTTGCACACGTGCATATGCGGGGGTTCAGAGAGCGGAGACGCACACACATGCATTTCTGCATATAATCTTATATGAGCTGACACGCTCTCGTAACGGCATGCACGCTTGTTCTTAAGCACAGGGAGAAGTCAGATGTCTCACCCTCCACCCAGGAATCTTATAGGTTTCTCAGGACCCGAGCAAAGGAGTCTAGATTGCTCTCACTTTTCCCACCCCCTCCCCCGTGCCACATTCTTAGCTTTTGTGTCCAAGACTTGGCGCAGAGGTCTGTGTATTAATAGGGAAACTCTCATCTCTCAACTGCCCCATGGAGCCGGCTCCGATTTCACAATGGGACAAAAGAGGTCACACTGACCCTGGCCCTATATGGCTTTATCTATCAGGGCTAATGTGAGTGTCTGCCCTACTGCTGCCGAGAGGCCGTACTGAGCATCGCTCCTAGGGCAGCAGAGAGGCTTTCTGAGAGACGGTGGTAGAAGCAAGAAGGAACCCTATGGGGTAAAAGTGTCACCCCCAGACCTTACTCCGGGCACTGGTTCTATGACTCAGCTTTTCTAGGCTCAGGGTTGGATTTTCCCAACCAAACATGAAATAAAAATCTTTTTTCCACGTCACGTTTGCCCTAGACCACCTACTTCCCTCTGTCTTCAAACTCGAAGATTAGCACAATGACAGATGAGAGGCTACAAGATGTTGAAGATCAGATGTTGGGAAGAAAAGTGACATAACAGCAACAAAAAAATGTCCCGATATTGATGGAAATGCCATCAACTCTTAGCACTAAGTTAACAGGAAAATAGAAGCAGGTATTGTTTAGTTATTTTAAGAAGGCTTCATACCCAGCGTGAGGCTGGCATTCCCAACCCTGAGCTCGAGTTTTAACCTCCACCGACAAAGTTGGTGGTGTGCCCCCAAGGAGCACAGATTTTTTTTTTTTTAAGATTTTATTTATTTGACAGAGATCACAAGTAGGCAGAGAAGCAGGCAGAGAGAGAGTGCGCGGAGGAAGCAGACCCCCACTGAGGAGAGAGCCCGATGTGAGGCTTGATCCCAGGACCCTAAGACTGACCTGAGCTGAAGGCAGACGCCCAGCCCACTGAGCCCCCAGGCGCCTCGAGCACATACTTTTTTAAAATCACATTTGGTTTTAGCAAAGAGTTGGAGACACAATGTGGGCCATTCACAAATGTTTCCAGACCTTCACATGGGGCCTCTCCATTGTGAGGTGTCTCATCTCCTCTTTGGCTTTTTGGCACTTTCAGGGGTCAGGGAACATGGTGAGGGTTGTTGAATGTGTCATATGGGAGGCCAGAGGTAAAGCAGATCATATACATTATATATATTCATAGTTTCCAAAGTTTGGTCCCTTGCAAACTATTAATTCTCCCTCCCTAGAAAACTTCAATGAATGCAGGTTACCTCCAGAGCTTTGGGCAAGTGCCTCTGGGCCTGCTGGAATTGGCTGGCCAGGGTTCCAGGTGGACACGGACAGGGCTCTCGGACTCCACTGGGCCGATCTAGGGACAGGAATTTTCTCAAACCAGCACAGTGCCAGGTTAATGACAGTTTTCTGAAATGTTGGCTGAGGGCCCTCAGGGAGATTCTGGAGGCTGAAAAGAGCATGTGGGATGGAGGTGGTGTATCTAGGGGCAGTGAGAACGAGAAAGTCGAACCTTAGATCTTTCCACTTCATGTTTGCCCTAGAAAGATCAGAAGCTCTAGACAATACCTCAGTTTTATTTGGAAGATAAAGGAATTTCCCGAGGATAAATTCTGTCTGTCCTAAGCTGTTGCACACGTGCTGAACACACACTCTCGTCCCTACCTGGACAGCATGGACTCGGTAGATTCACTTGGAAGGAGTTTCTCCTCTTTGTATTGGAATTCATCAAAACCCACTTCAGTATGTAATAAGAGGGTAAAAAAACTCATTTAAATTCTCCCTCCCGGGGCGCCTGGGTGGCTCAGTGGGTTAAAGCCTCTGCCTTTGGCTCAGGTCATGATCCCAGGGTCCTGGGATCGAGCCCTGCATCAGGCTCTCTGCTCAGAGGGGAGCCTGCTTCCCTTCCTCTCTCTCTGCCTACTTGTGATCTCTGTCAAATAAATAAATAAAATCTTTAAAAATAAATAAATAAATTCTCCCTCCCCCCTACCCTGGGAGCTTTCCTTACAAGTCAGTAAGTGCCCGCAGAGGTGTGCTGGGGAACAAGAAATGGAAGAGGAAGGGTTTCTTTCCTCAAAGCTGGGGTCAGCAACTCCTACTTGTAAGGTGAATCCTGTCACAGCCTAGTTCTGTAGACTTTTACTGGCACATGATATGCCCACTCACTCACATATCCTCTCTCGTTTTCCTCCCGACCAGGGAATAGTTACACCCCCAGGGCCTGCAAAGCCAGAAAAACTGACAGTCTGGTCTTTTACAGAAAAAGGCGGGAGATTCCTGCCTCAAAGGATCCCAGAAAGAAAGTGTTTATAGGAATTGAGAAAAGGGCTGACTAAGGAGTAGGCAGCAAGGTTTAAAGTCGAGAGCAAGGGTCAGAGTCATCAGCAATATGACAGGTGTCTTTTGTGGGGAAGGGCACCGTGTCCCATACAACTGGCCAAGCCCTTCGCAGTCAGTCCAGCTTCCACCTCTGAGATGAACAAACAGAGCATATGACTTTGATGCAGATATAAAGGTTAGAAGGAGAGGAGAGGGAGTCAGTCAGTGCATGTTCACACAGTGAGTTCTGGTTATCTGAGCCGCTTTTCTGGAAAGCACAGGATTTCTTGGATTGCTTGAACAAAGAAAGGGCAAAGGGTTGGCAAGGTCAGTCTAAACTTCAGTTTTTCCTCCCTGAATTTGTCTGAGGTCCTTTTTTAAAAGAACTGCAACACAACCAGGTAACATTTGCCATTTTAACCATTTTTAAGTGTACACTTCAATGGCAGTAAGAACATTCCCAGTGCTATCCAACGATGTCTAAGGTCCTCTCAACCCGAGGTGAAGTCAGAAGCTAATTAGCGTAAAACAAGGGGAAAGAAGAGTGTAATGTTTGGAACATAGGGTCATACCAGACGTGGAAGGGGTGGGAGGTTAAGAGCCAGGGATGGACAGAGAACACCTGATAGACTGTTGTATTGTTGGTCACCAGGAAAACAATAGCACTGGGCCTCTTGCTGCCTCCATCATGCCTTTAAAGGGTATCAGGAGTCAATCCACCTGTTTCCCTGGATCAAGAGAAGATTATCTGTTCACATCTACCAGCCTCAGGAATGCAGTGGTGCTCTCAGCAGTCTTGGGTTTGTCTTGGATAAGGTCTCCCACAACTTCACCAGGACAAAGGGAGGTAAACAGTGCCCCCTGCTGATGGTCACCCAGATGACAACGTCTCATTTCTGCTTCCAGGGTCTCTCTCATCACATTTCTCCAAAGAGATGGAAAATTCTTAGGTCATCAGGGTAGAGTTTACCAAGGTTCGGAACCTTGTTCTTCCTCCCAAATTCCTGGGAGTGGGAGAGAGAAACCGGTGTACAGCTTACTCTGTCAAGCAAATCACTGTCTCCATTGCTTCCTCTCAATACGCTCATTGCTTCGTACTTTTTTTTTTTAAGATTTTGTTTATTTATTTGACAGAGAGATCACAAGTGGGCAGAGAGGCAGGCAGAGAGAGAGGAGGAAGCAGGCTCCCCGCCGAGCAGAGAGCCCGATGCGGGGCTCGATCCCAGGACCCTGAGACCATGACCTGAGCCCAAGGCAGCGGCTTAACCCCCTGAGCCCCCCAGGCGCACCGCGTCGTACTTTTTTAGATGTAATTATTTAGTTAGTTTGTACGAAGTTTATTAAGTGAAGACACAGAAAAAGCTCTCAAGAGCGAGAGGGTCCTCGGGTTGCCAACGCGGGCCTTCAGTGTTGGTGTTTCGTGGAAAGCGAACCAGGAAACCAATCCTTTCAGCGTCTCCTCGGGAGCACCTGCAGCAGCTTCCTTCCGTTTTCGGGGCTGGTCACTCTGTGGGTCACAGGGGATCATCCTGAAGGGCAGGGCGGTCCGATCGGCCCGCGCCCCCGGTTTCCCCACCGCTCCGCGTGGCTCGGTATTGTAAGAGGAGGCGCGGAGACGGAGCCTGTGCCCGAGCGTCCGCGGGACCGGGCCCCGAGGGCAGCACCCGTCTCCGCCCCGGCCTCTCCGCACTCAGGACTGAGTGCCCACGCGGGGCCGCCGCTCTGAGCGCGCGGGAGGCCGGCACCGGGTCCAGGTGTCCGCGCTCCTGCGCCTCCGAGCAGCCTGCGTGGCGGCGCCGGAGAGGCCGTCCCAGTCCCAGGGCTCTCCAGGCAGCGCGGCCGCGGGCCTGGCGGCGGCGAGCCGTCCTAGAGGGCTCCTTCCCGGCGAGGCGGGGGCGCAGGACGCCTCTCGCCCGCGCGACGGACGGCTGCGGCGGGTACACCGCGCCGACTCTCGAGGGCGCCGGCCAGAGCGCGGCCCCGAGACGGACGCCCCGCGGGACGCGCAGTGGCCCCGCGGCCTTTCCTCCCACCCCCGGGTCCCCGCACCCGCTTCCGGGCGGGGGCCGAGGACCCCCGGGCCGCCCTGGGAAGGACGGGGCGGAGCGGGGCACTGCGGAGTAGGCGCCCCGAGCGGTGGGTGGCCGCGGCCGGGCGCGAACCGAGCGCAGCCCGCGACGCTCTGCGCGCCGCCGTCGCAGCTCGTCCCCGCCGCGGCCCCGCCCGCCTTTGCTGGCGCGAGAAGGCCCCGCCCCGCGCTTGCGCGGCGGGCTGTCCTCCCGTGGCCCCGCGCGGCAGGGCGCGGCGGTGACGTCACATCCGGGCGGGTGGGCGAGTTCCGGTATTTCAGGGCGGAGCAGGCGGAAGTGGGGGTGAGAAGCGGCGGCAGCGCCGAGCGGAGGAGCAGGAGGCCGAGCGCGAGCAGGGCTGGGTGGGCACCATGGCCGGGATCACCACCATCGAGGCGGTGAAGCGCAAGATCCAGGTCCTGCAGCAGCAAGCCGACGACGCGGAGGAGAGGGCCGAGCGCCTGCAGCGGGAAGTGGAAGGGGAGAGGCGGGCCCGGGAGCAGGTACGGCGAGGGCGAGGCGCGAGAGGGCGAGCGGGCGCCGCCGCGGCTGCGACCCCGGCTGGGGCGGCCCCCGGGGCGCGGCGCAGCGCGGTTCTCCGGGGGCGGCCGGCTCGGGGATGAAGTTGGCGCCGGAGGCTGGGCGGGGCTCAGCGCGGCCGAGGGGCGCCTGGCTGAGCGGCTGAGCGGCCCTGCGCCTTGAGGGAGCGGAGCCTCTCGCGGCCCGGCCGGGGTTCGCCGCCGCCGCCGCCTCTCCCCGGCTCATTCATTCCGCCCCTCGGAGCCGGGCGCGGCCGGGGGAGGGGCTCCGCGGCCGCTCCCTCCCCCACTGCTCCGCGAAGGGCGGGGAGCGGTGCGGAATTCGCTCTGGTTAGAGGTTTCCGGCGGAGGGAGAGCGAGAGGCGGTGGGTGCTTCCCTGGTCTGGGTGGGGCAGGGCGGACTTGCGGTGCCCGGGTCGGGGTGGGGGTGGGGACCGCCGGAAAGCCCCCGGCCTGGCCTGCTGGCAGCTTTTCCGCCCCCCTCCTGCTCAGGAAATGAGGCAGCAGGCGGCGGAGAGGAAGCGCGGTGCCCTGCCTGGAGGAGGTGGAGGCCGCAGCAGTGCCTCCCATCCTCCGGCCTGGGCTCTTTCCTCTTACGGGGGCAGCCGCTCAACCCACCCTGGCGGTCGGCGCGAAGGAGCGGAGGACGGGCTGGTGCCTCGCTCGCAGCGCTAGTGCGGACGGACGGCCAGCGAGACGTGCCGAGCCCTGCGCGGGGTGACCTGGAAGGCAGGGACCTCTGCCAGCTCCAGGCTCGGGCCTGTATCGCCGAAGCGTAATCAGTGCAAGCTGAACCGGTTAAGAACCGGTTAAGACCCTTCTTCCAAACAGAGCTGATAAGCCAGTTGGTGTGGCGGAGAGTCGGTGGAGCGCCGGTTCCTGTCAGGGTTTCTGGTTGACCCCGGCCGTGCGGGTGATGCAGACAAAGTCAAGGTCCAGGTGGCCTCTAGTGATGTTACTCTGTTGCTGTCCCGATTACCCCCCACAGTGGTGGTGGGGGGGGCTTTAGAGATCACTGCCTATTTATTTGTTCAACGGAAAGTTGAAACGTAAAATGTTGGTGGAATGAGTGGTGATTCTTGAAACTGCTTTCTTTTTCTTTTTCTTTTTTTTTTTTTTAAGATTTTATTTATTATTGACCGATCACAAGTAGGCGGAGAGGCAGGCAGAGAGAGAGAGGGAAGCAGGCGCCCTGCTGAGCAGAGAGCCCGATGCGGGGCTCGATCCCAGAACTCTGGGACCATGACCCGAGCCCAAGGCAGAGGCTTTAACCCACTGAGACATCCAGGTGCCCCTTGAAACTGCTTTCTGTTCAGAAATGGTTCTTTAGTTTTAGCAAGCCATGAGATTTTCCAGGGTGTAGGGCACATCCCTTGGGTGGAGATGACCTCCTGACTTCAGGCCTTGGTTTTGTTGGAGGATTTCTAGGCTGGAAAGAAAATTTGCTAAAATTTGAAGACCCAGTGAAGAACTTTTGTGGTTTATTGCCATTCCTTGTTCTCTTCCGGTTAAGAAAAATTTTTTTTTGTTGTTGTTTTGTTTTTTAAAAGATTTTTATTTATTTATTTGATAGAGAGCACAAGGACGCAGAGAGGCAGGCAGAGAGAGAGGCTCCCCACTGAGCAGAAAGCCCAATGTGGGGCTCGATCCCAGGACCCTGAGATCATGACCTGAGCCAAAGGCAGAGGCCCAAACCACTGAGCCACCCAGGCGCCCCGTTTTGTTTGTTTTTTTGTTTTTTGTTCTTTTCCTCCCCTGGGTGAGTGGCTGAGAATTATTGTTCTGGCAGCTGCCCACTAAGCTGGTACATGAAAATTGTTAGAATACACTTTTCTTTTTATAACAGGGCATGGCAGAGCTGGGAGTGTCTTCTTCCGTCACCTTTTTCTCAGGAGATTTTTTTTCCCTATTCATTATACTGGTGACTTCTAATTATCAATTCCAGTGAGATGGACTATGAGTAGGGACAGTTTTTCATCTTCTTTGTTTTGGAGACTAGATCCCCTTAAAGAGGAAGGCAGGATGGCTTTAAAGAGGTATCCATGTGTTGAGCTACAGTCCTGCGCTCAGCATTTAAGTATGAGCATCCCAGGAATACTTCCAGAGTGGGTGATGCCCCGTCTCCTCCTCACTTCGCTCCGCAGGATCTGGTAATTTTCCTTGCGGGAGAACGTGTCTCCTTGTCACCCCACTCTTCCTAGGTGGCTCTGGTGATCGGCAGCCCAGTGAGCAGCTTCACATGTTCCTTAAATTGTTCCTGAACATTTGCATACTGAGTTGAGCGTTGAAGTCTAGTGAGGAAGTTCAGATGGGGAAGTAGAGTGATAGTTAAATATTGATGATACCACTATGTTTCTACTTCCAGCTCGAGGGAGCTTAACCGTTTGACCTTCTGCTCTGGCAAACTTTGAACTCCTCCTGAGGAGGAGACACCCCTGGAAAGGAAGTGGGTGCTTGGTCTACACGTTATCCTCTTAGGGCCTTCTGGAATGTGAGTTTTCTAGGCTCCGCCCTCCTCTGTAGCTGGAAACTCAGCACTCCGTGATGCTATCTCATGCTGTTAGTGGGATTGTCACTTAATTATTTTTCTGGTTGCTTTGTGTGAGCATTCACTCTTTGTTGGGAAGCTGGAAGAATCCAAAGCTGAGTCTGGAGTTGTTATGGGATCCATCTTCTCTGTTTTCAGGAGATTGACCTTTTACATTGTAGCACTGTGTTCTCTCCTTTGCAGTTCTTGGTAAACTTAAACAATACTCAAATGCAGTCTGTCTTTGTCAGTTTTTTTGGTGGTGGTAGCAATACACAGGACATGAAACTTACTATATTAGCCATTTTTATATAGTTTTTCTTATCTGTTTTTAATAGGTCTCTTCTAACTTATCCTGGTATTTCCTTCTTTCTTTCTTTTTTTTTTTTTTTTTTTTTTCCTGGTCTAAAAAATTTGAGGCATATTACTGAAAAAGTGAGTGGGCTTTAAAACAGCAGTTCTGATTTTGGCTTTATACCCAAATCCTGGTCTCTGGAGGAGTTAGAATGCCTGGCTGTTGTGTGGCTCTCCTGTTTGTGGGGTCTGGTGGACAGCACAATGGCCTTTATCACCTTTGGTTTAGATTTACTTTCTTGCTGATTACCTTTCTCTCTCCTTCACATTCGAGCACACACTCCGAGGGGAGAGGCAAATAGCCCTTTGCTCTGAGTTCCTCCTGTAGACTCCACCTTTGTTTGCTCCAGGGCAGATAGTCTGCTCCCTTCCCCCAGCTTGCCTCCCCTTTGGTGAATTTCAAGTGTTGGAGGACAGTGGGTCTCCCAGGGTAGAACATTTGTGAACAAGGTGATACCCAGCAGCCCTTTTGCTCACAGGCTCACTCCTGACTATTCCATTACTGGTTTTCTTTGAATTTCATCTATGGCTTTCTTCTAAAAAGAGAAACCCCCGAGTGGCAGAGTGCCAGATTTAGGCTAGTCCCCTTCTGTCCTTGGCCCTGATCTGCCTCGGAGCACCAGTGCCCTGTCAGTTCTTTGCCTGGAGGTGTGTAGTGTGCTTGGGGACTCTTCCATGTGGAGGATGGTAATGTGTAAGTGAGAGTCATTTCATGGCGATGCTTTGATCGGCCCGTCGACTAACGTGAACAAATTGCTGGTGTGACCCTCCTCCTCCCTTGAGATCTCTGCTTCTTGGACCATGGAGAGTCCGATTATTACCTAAAGGAAAGCCCTTAGAATGTATCCTCGGCAGGGGCAGAGGTAGGTGGGCTGAAAGTTCAAAACTGTTTCTGGATATGCCAAGCCTAGGGTGGTTGGAATAGCATAAAGTTTACTTTTCCCATCCTGACTTGCAGGAGTTAGTCCCAGCCAGCGTCTTGCAGGACAGATAGATCCGGACAGGCGTTGCACACAGATTCTGGCTTGAAGCAAAAGTCTTCCCTTATTCCCTTAGACGTAGTCAAAGATGTGGATTCTGCAAACTTCTCTTTCGTTGTAGAGAGAACTGATCCTCTGTAGGAGGAGAAAAAAAGAGAAGAGTGTGTGTCGCATCACACCCCCCACCCCTAAGCTTTTGCTGGGACACCCATGGCTGGTTCTGCTTTTGATCAAAGCTCGTTCAGTGCGCGCATGCTCCTGTGAGGGCACCAAGAGGTGTTTTCTCCTCCCTTTTCGTCCTTGCTAAGAATTCTATTGTAAATGCTGATTTGTGGGAGAAACTGCGGGAGCCAGCTTGCTGTCATGGAAACCCTACATCCTGCCCCCGTACCCTGTTCTCTTCTCTGTTTGAGTAGCTACTGGTGAGCTAGATGGGGACTCAGATTTTATGAGCTTCTTCCAAATCTGGTTCCTTTTGTTCTTGTTGTTGTTGTTCTAGGCACTTGAAGGGGGGAGAGGGGGTAAACACTGCACTGGCCGTGTTTTTGTCCGGTATCTTGACTTGTTTTTGTAATCTTGACCTGTTGCCCTTTCTGAGCTTTTGAGGTGCAGTGTGTGTTGTCCTAGGGGCCATGGGACATCTGTTTTCCTGGAAGAGGCAGGATGAGAGAGTCCTCGTTTCTGTAGTATTTTGAGTAGGATAGTTAGAGACACGATGGGTTCTTAGTAATTTCAGCTTCTGTGGATTCCTTGTTATTTTTCTCCTGGGGGTTGGTGCTTTTGGAGTCCCAACCCAGACAGTACTTTGAGCCTCCTGTGTTTTTGTATTTGGAAATCTTTGTGCCAAATAACCTGATTTGGTTTGTTTGTTTTGGGGTTTTTTTGAGAGTGAGAGTGCAACCCGAAGGAGTGGAGGGAGAGAGAATCCCTAGCAGCCTCCATACCCAGCTCGCAGCCTGAGGTGGGGCTGGAGATCTGAGCCGGAATCAAGAGTTGGATGAACTGACTGAGCCAGTTCTCCCCCTGCTCCGAACCAGCCCCCCATACCCCCCAAATAACCCGATTCTTAACGGGAGTCTTTTGGGCTATATTCCTCCCTTTAGGGACTGTGGCCCAGATTATTTCTGTACCTGCTCCCACCCTGACTGCCAGCAGGAAATCAGGGTAATAGAATTCAGACACAATCTGGACCATAGAGAGAGATCACGTTAACCAAGCGCTTGGATAAGCAGCTGAACCGGCTGGCTTCCAGAGTGGATTAAATTCTTGGGTGCTTGTGGCAGCGGCCACTTGCCTCCGGTAGTATGGAGGGGAGAGGTAGTCCTAAGAGGGAGGCTTTTCTGCCAGTAGAATTCCTGCACGTATAGGCAGCCTCTGTTTCTTGTTTCTCACCCCATTGTCAAGGAGGAGGCGCGAGATGGCTGGAGTTTGAGCCTGTGCTTGGGGAGGGGGGGCTGTCAGGTGGGGAGGGTGAGGCTGAAGTCTGGGGACTGCAGGAGTAGCAAGGGGTCGCAGCGGAGAAATTTGCAGGAGTGGCGGGAGGCGTTGGAGGAAACATTGTCTTCTGCCCCCCATTTTTCTGGTATGTCATCAAGGCAGGTCATTTTAGCTAGGAGAGCTCCTTGTTGTCACCTTTGAAAAGGTGGGGATGGGGAGCCAGTCGTGGGGTGGAGGGTGGTTATTCCGATCTTGGATCCTTTTGCTTTCTGGTCTGGACTGTTACTCTGAAAAATGTTCTCTTGGCTAGTGACCCTCCTGGTATATTAGGATAAGATCATTGGAGGGTAAACAACTTGAGTTGAGCAGGAAATTAATAGATAATTCACATTTCCCTCTTTAAGAGACTTCGCTTATTTATATTTTCACTTTCTGAGATACTTAGAAGAAAGTTGCTAAAGAGTGGAACGCCCTTCTACGCCAGAGCGCAGGCAGAGGGGCCCTTCACTGGCCACCTTTTCTGACACTAGCATGTTCAGTAGTTTGACTTGAGTCCAGAAAGGAGCTAGTGCTAACTGGCACTGGGCTGGGCGAGGAACTGAGTTTTAAAACATGCTTCTTGTGGAGCACATGGAAATCCGCTGATGGGAAAGGGAGGAAATGGGCGTCTGTGTCACCGTGTCTCATCTGCACTAGGACAGGTGTTGCCCTGGCTCCTTCCTGGCGCCCCACCTGTCTTAGCTCTGCTCTGCCTCTCTGTTCTCTTGTTCACAGGCCGAGGCTGAGGTGGCCTCCCTGAACCGCAGGATCCAGCTGGTTGAGGAAGAGCTGGACCGCGCCCAGGAGCGCCTGGCCACTGCCCTGCAGAAGCTGGAGGAAGCCGAGAAAGCTGCTGATGAGAGCGAGAGGTGTGTAGGCGCCTGGTGGGGCGCGGCTTTCAGGAGCGCAGGACATATAGGACACACAGGACGCTCTCCTGCTCCCTGCTCCACCCCCCCAAGTTTTTATTTAAATTCCACCTAGTTAACATATAAAAATAGTAACTTACCTCTTTGTTTCTGTTCTGCATATCCTTTTCACTTGAAGGCAGATTAAGGGTTACCTGGGCGCTGTGACCTTAGGTAATTGGTGTTACACTAGAAACTGATCTAATGATTCATTTCCTTTTTTTTTTTTTTTAAGATTTTATTTATTTATTTATTTATTTATTTGACAGACAGATCACAAGTAGGCAGAGAGGCAGGCAGAGAGAGAGGGGGAAGCAGGCTCCCCGTTGAGCAGAGAGCCCGAAGCGGGGCTCGATCCCAGGACCCTGAGATCATGACCTGAGCCGAAGGCAGAGGCTTTAACCCACTGAGCCATCCAGGTGCCCCTAATGATTCATTTCTTAAATAGGGTCACCAGGATGGCCTCCACGGAATCAAAGGCTTAATTTGTGAGGTTAGTCTCCCTAAAGCAGTGATTCTCAGGGTGAGCTCCCAGCCCAACAGCACCTGGGAACTCGGTGAAGATTCAGTTTCTCAGCCCTTGCCCTCATCTCGGAGTCAGGATCTCTGGAGCGGGAGCCGGGCACTGAGTGTGAGATAAGCTCTGTCAGCCACAAGAATCATGGGAGCGAGGGGTGGGGGTCACCGGGGAGTGGAAAATATCAGAATGCCTGCAGTTCCACTCCAGTTCAGAGAGAGCCCATTGCAAGCAGGCTCTGGGTGTTGATGTTTTCAAAGTTTGTTTGATAATGTGTGTCTGTAGTTGAGAACCACAGACCCTGAACCAAATCAAAACTCATCTTTGGTGAAAGTAGCCAATTGGCTTCTTGCCGCTGTGAGTTAGACTAGAACAAAGGTGTGTGAGGACATGCGTGAGGTCAGAGGAAGGCTTTCAGCATCAGAAATGCTCTATCAGAACACGTGGGCACAGTGCTGCTATGAAGGTGAGGAATTTGGCGGTCTCTCCTGGTGCGGAGTAGCACCCCAGATCCTAGGAAGTAAAGAAAACATGTTGCAGAACGGAGTAGTGTATGATTCTTTTGGGGTGTGGGGAAGTGGGGGTGAGGTTTGTTTGGATTTTATCTATATATAAAACCCTTCTGGAAGGGTTATGAAGAGTTTATTGAGCAGGAGTAGAGGTGGGGAGGGTTACTTTGTATCCTAAACTGTTTACTTAATATTAAGGGTGTATTGTTTTTTATTTAAAAAAGTTCAGAGGCGCCTGGGTGGCTCAGTGGGTTAAGCCGGTGCCTTCGGCTGGGGTCATGATCTCAGGGTCCTGGGATCGAGTCCCGCATCGGGCTCTCTGCTCAGCAGGGAGCCTGCTTCCCTCTCTCTCTCTCTGCTGCCTCTCCATCTACTTGTGATTTCTCTCTGTCAAATAAATAAATAAAATCTTTAAAAAAAAAATCTTAAAAAGGAAAACAAAAGTTTATTTTATTTATTTATTTATTTTTAGAGATTTTACTTATTTGTCAGAGAGAAAGTGCACAAGCAGGGGATCAGCAGGCTCTGCCGACCAGGGAGCCTGATGTGGGACTTGATCCCAGGACCCTGGGGTCATGACCTGAGCCGAAGCAGATGCTTAAGCAGCTGGTGTGGGAGTTCTTTCGGGGTGGTAGGCAGAGAGGCATGGGCTTCAAAAGGGGCCATTCCTAGTCCTTCCCCATGAGCCGGTGGTAGACTCCCCAGGGAATCAGTGCCACGTTAGTCCTTGTTGTTTTTGGCAGAGGTATGAAGGTTATTGAGAACCGAGCCTTAAAGGATGAAGAAAAGATGGAACTCCAGGAAATCCAACTCAAAGAGGCCAAGCACATTGCAGAAGAGGCAGACCGGAAGTATGAAGAGGTACGGTGCCTTGTGTGTGTCCTCTTCAGTGTGGTAGGGTTTCTGAAAAAGAATCATGGTAGAGGGAAATGGTTTCCTCTTTGCTTCACCGAGCTGTTATGGGCTCTTCTCCTGTAGGTGGCTCGGAAGTTGGTGATTATTGAGGGGGACTTGGAACGCACGGAGGAACGAGCTGAGCTGGCAGAGTCGTGAGTATCTTGCTCCCCAAATCTTGCCATACTGCTCTGTCCCTTTCCCTTTGGCTTGCGCATTAATGTAAATCAACTAGCATTCCTTCAACCTTGTTAAACAGGGCCTAGAGAGTGGGCTTTTTTTAGGCCCTGAGAATGAATGGCTGTGCGCTTTTTGAACGCTCTGGACTAGTGACAGGTGACAAATGAGGCTTCCTTTATTTCTTGTAGGGACAGTTTGCAGACGGGCAAGCAAAGACTAATTAATATACGGTGAAGGGTTAACTTGCAGGCCCGTAAAGGGTCCTCCCACCTGGAGAGGCTCTGCTGACTTGCGATCTCTTGATCTCTTTTTTACCACGTTGCCAGCCTGGGGAACTTGAGGGCAAGGGCAAGGGCAGACAGGAAGTGCTCCCCTGTTGGCACCTTCTGGGCCTTGCGTAACAAAGGCAGTGCTGACGTGCGCATGTATTTGTGCTTCCTTTGTACCCCTCTCCCAGACATGGCATAGCATGACCATGGTGGTGTTTTCTTCCCATTTTTTTTTTGACCCCCCCTCCCCCCGTTTTGCTGCTTGTTTCCTCGCTGTGTCCGTTTTGACCTTTCTCCCTCCCCACAACCTGGCTTGTGCGACCCCGTGACTGTCACTAACAGCCGTTGCCGGGAGATGGATGAGCAGATCAGACTGATGGACCAGAACCTCAAGTGTCTGAGTGCTGCTGAAGAAAAGGTACTATAGCCATTAGACCCGCGACCAGGTTCCGGGTGTGTGGTGTGCTTCCGTTCTGTTCCGTCCTTCTGTCCATCCGACAGCTGCCTCCCCTCCACTGGTTGGTTTGTTGAGCGCTTTCTCATCTCTTCATGGAATGCTCCACTCTCTCCCACTTACTCAGCCTCTTCCGTCTCTTCCCGAGTGGCTTCACCCCCTCTCTGCAGGGCCGCTCCCTTCCGTGGGTGGCCCGGGGCCTGTCTGGGTCGGACGTCTGATCCCACCTCCGCCCCAGCCAGCGGTTAGCGCTTGTTCCTGTGAGGGGTTTCACATGTTCGCTTAGTATCCAGACTTCTGAGTCCTAGCCCAGGAGGGCCTGGCTTCTGACGCTCTCTGTGGTAGAGGGAGGAGGGGTGACACTTGCTCAGGTGACCCGGGAACTTCTCTCTGCCCCAGTATGCCTTCCAGCTCTTTCTCCATATAGGTTCAATTCACGTCTGTGTGTCTCTCTCTCCCTTTTTTTTTATTCTCTCCTTCTTCCCCTTTCCTCTCCTGCGGTATTTAAAACATTCACAGTAAGTGTTCTGAGCTGGAGGAGGAGCTGAAGAATGTCACCAACAACCTCAAGTCTCTTGAGGCTCAGGCGGAGAAGGTAGGGGCTGGTTGTGATGGTGACAGGCTTTGGGGCCTGGGCCCAGCCCTGCCCCTGATGAAAGACTGGAGAAACCCATTCCTTACACAACATAGTGAGATGCGTCCTTGTCATCCAGATTCTGGGTTTAATGCTAATTCCTGTGCACACAGATTCCTTTGAGTGAAAAATCACTTCGTGGCCTCAGGTGCTTGGGGTCATGTCCGCCTGAGGCTGATGCCGCCGTGGGAAGTAGCAGTAATCACAGGGCCCAGGCGGTTTTCTAGCAGACTGATAGGGACATCAAACAGTGGATCTGAGAGCTAGAGGCAGTCCAGACAGATGACTGGCTTTTACCAGCGTGTGGGGCTGTTTCCGCCATGTGGCCTTGGGCTGTCATTACACCTAGTTGTTACTAAACAGGAGGAAGGAAAAACCTCTTTGGGTTGATCTGAATAAGATAAAACCGGAGGTCCATTTTAAAAATAAAGGTCTGGAGGATTCTAATCAGAGGGTATCAAGACTCTAAGGAAATTGGTTTGTGGATTTTATGGATCTTTTGTCTAGAAATGGGCCTTGCTCTTTTTCTCATGGGCCATTCAGCACATTAACTCCAAGAGGCTGTTCACTGTATGAGTGAATGTGGTGGCAGGGGGTAGGGTCTGTGTGAGGAATTTCCACTCTGAAACTTTTATTCTACTTCTCTTACAGTACTCGCAAAAGGAGGACAAATACGAGGAAGAGATAAAGATTCTCACGGATAAACTTAAGGAGGTGAGCTGAGGGAGTTGTAGGAAAGGAATCAAAACAGTCAGAGGCGTATGACGCACTCTTTAAGACTCAGACAGGCTTGGGACGCCTGGGTGGCTCAGTTGGTTAAGCAGCTGCCTTCGGCTCAGGTCATGATCCCAGGGTCCCGGGATCGAGTCCCACATCGGGCTCCTTGCTCCACGGGGAGCCTGCTTCTCCCTCTGCCTCTGCCTTCCATTCTGTCTGCCTGTGCTCGCTTTCGCTCGCGCTCTATCTCTGACAAATAAATAAATAAAATCTTTAAAAAAAAAAAGACTCAGACAGGCTTGGCTTTGGTTCTGAAAGTTCTGTGCCTAGAAAGTGGAGGAGAGAGAGAATCCTTTTTATCGTCTTTTTCATCTCTGATTCTGTCTGGTGTCCCATTTCCCCCAGGCAGAGACCCGTGCTGAGTTTGCTGAGAGATCGGTCGCGAAGCTGGAGAAGACAATTGATGATTTGGAAGGTATGGAGCCTGGGAGAGGAGTGAGAGAGACAGAGGAAGCCCTTGCCCGGGAATGGTGACCTCCTTCCTTGTCCACCAGAGGGAGTTGGTAGTGACCTGCCACATGCCCCTTGCCCTGTCCTGTGTCCCAGCGAGGTGAAAAAGGTCAAAATCTAGAATTGGATTTTTACATATACAGCCTTTTCCTTTGCTAAGACTTTACCTAGTATTCTAGAACTTGTGTCCTTTCCTTGGAAGAGGCTGGTAGTGACGGCATTTACCTCCAGCATAGTAGTCTTGGTCTCTGGGCTGAAGTGGTAGCCGCGCTTTCGGGAGGCAGTGAGGTGTGTGGTACCCCACGGCGACGTTGGGCAGTCCTGTTCATCACTGAAGCTCTGGGGGATCTCAGAGAGGCAGCTGTGAAATGTCCATGTCTCAGAGCTGAGGAATGCCAGGGGCTTTCTTTTTCTTTTTCTTTTTTTTTTTTTTAAGATTTTATTTATTTACTTGAGAGAGACAGTGAGAGAGAGCATGAGTGAGGAGAAGGTCAGAGGGAGAAGCAGACTCCCTGTGGAGCCGGGAGCCCGATGCGGGACTCGATCCCGGGACTCCAGGATCACGACCTGAGCCGAAGGCGGTCTTCCAACCAACTGAGCCACCCAGGCGTCCCAGGGGCTTTCTTTTTTTAAATTTTTCTTTTTTTTTTTCACCTTTTTTTTTTTTTAAATTTTATTTGACAGAGACACAGGGGGAGAGAGAGAACACAAGCAGGGGGAGTAGGAGAGGGAGAAGCAGGGAGCCTGATGCAGGGCTTGATCCCAGGACCCTGGGATCATGGCCTGAGCCTAAGGCAGATGCTTAATGCTGAGCCACCCAGGCACCCCTTTCTTTTCTTTTTTTCCTTTTTTTAAAAATATGTTTCTTTCTTTTTTTTTTAAGATTTTATTTATTTATTTGACAGAGATCACAAGTAGGCAGAGAGAGAGAGAGGGAAGCAGGCTCCCTGCTGAGCAGAGAGCCCGATGTGGGGCTCGATCCCAGGACCCTGAGATCATGACCTGAGCCGAAGGCAGCGGCTTAACCCACTGAGCCACCCAGGCGCCCCTCTTTTCTTTTTTTTTTTTTTAAAGAATTTATTTGCAGGGTCGGGGGAGAAGCAGACTCTCCGCTGAGCAGGGAGCCTGATGCAGAACTTGATTCCCAGACCCTGGGATCCTGACCTGAGCCGAAGGCAGAGGCTCAGCAAACAGCCATCTAGGCACCCCCCCCCCCCAGGGAGGGGCTTTCTAAATACTTTTTGTCCCCCTATTTTGGCAACTGGTCTGCTCTAATGAGCAAAAATAGACTTGGAGAACTCTGAGGTACGGTTCTTTGGTATGCTCTGGGTAGCAGGATAGTCTTTCTTCAGGGGGGTTTGGGCAGGCAGCCTGTAGAACAAAGGGACCAAATGTACTGGTCTTGCTTGGTAGAGAAGTGTCAGAGTACTAATGAGTGCTTTCTCCTTTTTCTACTTTTATTGTGTCACCCCTGCTAGGAACTGGGTTAACTGGGTGGGAATAGTATTTTGGTAATAGGAATTTCTAGTCATGGGTGTGCCCAGATTCTCAATCCTGACTGTAATTGACCAGAGGTATCGACAAGTCCAGTGGTCCTGGGGGGACAGTGGATCTGAAAATGGCCTGTTGTGGCCATCAGGACAGATGTTTTCCTGACCTGGGGTATTAGACCCACAGTCACACTCTTCCTTATTTTTAATGATTCCCTCTTGTCATCTGCTTCTGATCCCTTTCACTCTGTCCCCTCGTCCCTTCCGGTGTTCCTGTGCGTATCCAGATGAGCTCTATGCCCAGAAATTGAAGTACAAGGCCATTAGCGAGGAGCTGGACCACGCCCTCAATGACATGACCTCTATGTAACTATCTGACAGTAGAGCGGGGCTGGGACCTTGGCTTGTGGGTGGTTGGGGTTACAGGCTGTGCATAGTGTGCTTTGGTTTTATTCTCTGGTTATTAGAAACTTCAAGCTGTTTTTAAAATACTGGTGCTGATTACTTACTGGCAAAAGCTGGGTGGCCTTTCATACTGGATCTGCAGTGGTACCCTGATGTACATGTGTTTGTTTGTTTTTAAATTTTTGTTGATAGACCCTTCTTTATAACATCATGGTGTTTCTGTTTGTTTTTCCAATTCGGTCTTCTCAGAGGGACACTGCTGAAGGTAGATTCATGTCATCATATAACTAAGGACATAGGGCCCAGAGAACAGTGACTTGGGCCCTAACATTGCATAACAGAATTCACACCTCCTGGGTGTATTTAATTTGTGTCCTGATAGTAAAGTTCAGAGGAAACAGCCATGATTGGAAACAACCAAATTCACCAAAGAATTGAGCTGAGTCCCAGAGCAAGCCAGGCGGTAAAAAGCACCAGAAAGAGTTGTTGGGGATTCCATCCGTTTGCTGTGGACCCTTGATCGCTGACGCTCACCCGCCCCTTTCTGTCATTCCCACTAACCCTGAGAAGAAGCCGATGACTCCGGCTGGAGTGTCTGGCTGTCTTTCTCGTCCTGCTGCCTTCTCTTCCCTTTCCTCCCCAGTTGCTGTGGAGATTGCTGCCAGTCCTTCTCACCTAGAGTCTCCTTACTTTCTCACACAGATAAGCCTCACCGTTTCTGCTCTGTTCTGGATCTGCCCCCTTTCCTCCGGGAGCCCAACGCCCCACTCTCGCTCTGGATTCCATTTGGGTCAGCCTGCTGGTCCCCAAAGCATTAGGATGTAGTGGGGGGCACAAAGCAACTTATGTATTCTTCCGCTCCTCCCCATCCCCCTAAATTAAAATGTTAAGCTGCCGGAAGCCTCACGCTCCCCGCACTTGTGTTATTGACAAAGCTGCTGCTGTCCTTAAAAGGGAGCATTGGGGTGGGATGTGGAGAACAGCTGTTGTAGGCCCTCCCTGACTTACATAATCAAAGCCACTTTTGTGTGTGTCTATTTTTTCTTGACATTTAAGCTCAACTGATCGGAGTCTGTCGGAGCAGCGGGCTTAGCAGCGGTCCTGTAGGGTAGGGGTCCTCCGTGCCGGCTTCGGGAGTCCAAGTCCTGTACTTGGGGGCTCCTGAGTCTGGCCACCTGGAAGCCTCCCCTCCTCCTTGGTCTCTTCTCTTCTGGTAGCATCCACATGCCTCCCGAGCACATGTTCTTGGCCCTTCTTCCAGTGGTTCAGATGGTGCCTCTTGAGAGTACTTGTCGGACTCAAATGTACTAGCAGCAAACTTAACGAATTAGACCATCCCAAGTCACAGAAAAATGGTGTTTTCAGCACATTTTTGTTTTCTTGCCCAAACTCTTGTCACGTGCTGGGGGTTCACTACCATTTGCCCGTTGAGAGATGATAAATGATCATTACTGGGAAAACTAGAACAACCAGTCACGCGTGCTTCAGATAATGTGCACAAGGTGCTTGATAGTTTATTACATACATACAAATGATAAATTTCCTTTTTTTTTTTTAAAAGATTTTATTTATTTGACAGAGACACAGCAAGAGAGGGAACACTAGCAGGGACTGAGTGAGAGGGAGGAGCAGGCTCCTGCTGGGCAGGGAGCCAGATGTGGGGCTCGATCCCAGGACCCTGGGATCATGACCTGAGCCGAAGGCAGAGGCTTTAACCCACTGAGCCACCCAGGCGTCCCTAAAAATGATGCATTTCTGCTAGTGAAACTGTTCCTGCTTCATATTGTGGGATTACCTAGCAACACTTGACAAGCTCCTAATCCAGCTTCCACAGCGGGGACGGTTCCGGGCCCAGGAGTGCAGCTGTCCTTGTACACGTCTAATCACCTACGTGGTGTTCAGCACACCGAGTACTTCAGTTTCTCAGCAAATTATGTATTTCCAACTTGCTTTTCGTTTGAACAGAGCCTTCAAAGAAAGGTTTTCCCTAATCTAAAACTTGAGGTCTTATTGAATTCAGGTTTCTTCCTGTTCATACCATTTCCTCCTGCTACACAGCCTTTGAGATGAAGGTACAGACTGATTGGTTCAGCTGACACTTGAACTGTTCTCTTTAGAAGCCATAAAGTTATCAGGCTGGGGACAGAAATAATCAAAGAGGGAGACACCATCCCTATTTTTAGGTTACCCAGAGTCTAGTAGGAGAGCATATATATAAAGCTAAAGATGGTCTGTGATCAGCGCCACAAATAATAAGCTTGTGGAAATTCAGCAGGGGAAGAGGCTGTTTTCAGTGGGGATGATAAGGACTCAAAGGAGGCGGCACATAATAGGTACTTAATAAACATATTAAAACTTGCCTCTTCATTTTTATTGGGTTCTAAAGGATTGGATTTCTGACAAACAGATTTTGGTTGGAGGGTTGTGGATATTAAGCATTTTGGTTAAAAAGCAAGAGACTAGAAGCATCGGTAGCGACGGGAAGGATATAACGGCTGTAAAGGTCGATTTAGTCAGGAGGGCCAGTGTGCGCTGAAATCCGTGTTGGGGTTTATAGGGGATGGGGATGCCCCTGGAGATTTTGAACAAGGATATGTTCTGGTATGAGTCGCAATGAAGAATTGATTTGGTGGCTAAGTTACTAGATGACAGGGGAGCAGATTATCAAAGTGATGCATTTAGATAGAAGACAGTTCACAAATTTGAGTCATTTGTGTCCTACTTGGTGGCTTTTGCCATTTTCATGTGCTTCCTACATTGTTTTCTTCACACTTACTCTTTATTTTCAAATTTGTCTTAAGATACATAACTCTATTTAAAGTAAAAGGTTAGATGCCTGCTAGTGATTTTTCCTAAAGCACATGAAAACAATACAGCAAGTAAGTTTTTTTTAAGTTCACAAGCGTATGTTGTCAGAAATCTCCTTATGCAGCACCAGCAGCAAGTTTGCTTTGAGAGAAACTGGCTTAGATTGTTGCAGTTTTCCCCGAGATCATCATCTGTAGAGAGACAGCACTGAAAGCGCACACGATGGAGTGTGCGCCGTATGAGGAAGGTCAGGAGTGACTGGTTTGGATCCTAGGAAAATGGTAGCATTGAAGGGTTAGGGAGATCATGTAGTCCTGGTTTGAAGAGGCAGGAGAGGGTAGAAGAGACGAGTCTGAAATAATGGCAGGTATCCAGGTGAAAACAAAATTCTGGGCGTTGAGGGGATAGGCTGGCTGATGCAGGATTCAGAACGCTGTATGAGTGGCAGGCCGTTTGGACCACAAAAGTACATCTAGAACCCGAAAGACAGTTGCAGATGTAAAAGGAATGAAGCAAACAGGAAGACATGCGCAGAGGAGGAATTCAGGCGGAGCTGGTCGGAGGGATGGATAGAGAAGCAGCAGCTTTGCTAATTTAGCCGTGGACGGATGACTTCCGGAGGTTCTCAACTTGGACAGGTTGAGAAGAAAGATAGCTCAAGATGGGACATTGCCATGAGCACTTCATTAATTCAGGGGTGTGTTCTGAGCATTGAGATCAAGGACAGAAGCCATATTTCAAGGAGCAGAAGGGTGAACTAAGTGGAAGGAAAACCGGGGCCAGACATAGAGCCTGGGAGCTGTGCTGCCTAGCAAGAGCTTCTGACAGTCTTGCCCAAACAGTGACCAGCAGTCACGTACAGGGCCTGCAGAGCACTCAAAGCATGGTTTATGTGACCGAGGAGCTAAGGTTCTGCTAGTTTTACTACTGAATTTAATAGCCACATGTGGTCAGTGACTGCTTGCTGTGTTGGATAGTACAGTGGTAGATGTTTTGTGTTTGGGCAGAAAGAGTCGACTGGCACAGAGAAAGGCTTCTTGGGAAAGAAAGAAGTATGTGAGGATGGAGGTCAATTAGGACAAAAGCGAGGCGCTCTGCTCCTGGTGGCCACTGTCTTCCCCCAGGGGCATGGCTGGTGTGAGCAAGGGTGGAAACCAACAGGCCAGAATAGCAGAGTGAAATTTGAAGTGCTGCGTGGTGCCAAGTTCATTCTTCTGCTTACTGCAGAAGCCACTGTATGTGACTCGAGCCTGAACTAGGGATGGGGATGGGGTCAAGAAGCGGCATTGGTAATCTCGGAGCAAAGCATTTTGATCTCTTTTCCCTCTTAATTTCTGAGACTGAATCACAGTTTGATGTGTTAGGGTCTTTTCTACCCCTCCTTGTTACCTTTGTTGGGATGAGACATAACATGTGATTGGGTCCCAAGTTACCTGGTTGGCGGAACTGCCCTGTAGTGTTGGGCAGCCTTGTCTTAGGCCCGCCCAATCTAGTACTTTCTCACGGTACTGGTTGCATATCCCCCCGCTTTAATATTAGGGGAAAGTTGAAAAAAAAAAAAAGGCAAAATTTGTTCCTTTTCATCTCTTGGATTGTGAGGCTTTAAAACACACAGAGTTCCCTTTACTCTTTCGCCTTCTCACTCCCTTGTCCTGTTAGAGACTGGAATCAACCTGATTCAGACCAGTGAAGCCTAAGGCTGTCCAGCATCCATGGCATCATTCCCTAGTCTAAAAGGAACATCAGACCAAATGGATTCTCTGGCTTGCATTTTTTTGTTTGTTTGTTTTATTTTGCTATTATCAAGGAACCAAGAACTTTGACTAAATGAGCTGGTATCTGATCCTGAATTTTTAGTTACCAGAGATAGCAGGATTAGAACTCCTACGTACTAATTCAGGGTGAACAGATAACCACATTCATCTATTGACCTTCTGCCGTTCTTAGGGACTTGTGGGTTCTAGGATTTAATCAGGCAGGAAAATGCTTCCATTTCTCTCCTTATTCCTTCCCTAAATGGAACAAACCCCTCACTGACGAGGCTGTTTTGAGGGACTAGATTCTGATACGACCTTTCTTTCCCAGAACAGGAGTGGGCTGCAGGAACTGGTGGATAGATGCTACAGCAGAGTCCGGCGGTGTTTAGAATCTGTGTAGAATGTTTCCAAAAGCCCTTTAAGAAGTGAGCGTTCACAGATTTGAGCCCCCACGTCTGTCAGGGATGCCGCAGTGAATAAGACAGTTCCGATCCCAGGCCTCGTGGGGCTTGGAGACTAGTGTAGTGTTTCTCAGTGGTGGACTGTGGTCATTCAAACCAAGATGATTCTGGGATGTACGGAACAGTCCTACTTATTGCTGTCCCCTAACCAATAAATACGTGTAGGGTCTTCTAGTTACTGTGACCATTAAAACCTGCCCCACACATTCCAGGGGGAGAGAACAGGCAATAATAGCACGTGTATTGAGAACCACTGGTTTAATGGGAAGTGCAGTTTTTTTTTTTGAAGATTTTATTTATTTGACAGAGAGATCACAAGTAGGCGGAGAGGCAGGCAGAGAGAGAGGAAGGGAAGCAGACTCCCCGCTGAGCAGAGAGCCCAATGTAGGTCTCCATCCCAGGACCCTTGGGATCATGACCTGAGCTGAGGCAGAGGCTTTAACTCACTGAGCCACCCAGGCACCCCAGGAAGTGCAGTTCTTAAAGTTCGATCTAATTCAACCCTTTAATATAACTATTATTTTTAGTTATTTCCTCCCAGGATCATTTTGTATACATATGTTTTCTGTTTGGATAGTGTACGTGAAGTGGCAAGTATTCTTGGGACCGTTATTGGTCATCAGCTTCCGGGTAGAGCAGGAGAAAACCTCTGCCCAGAGGGCAAGGCGCCTGAGCAATGCACTTGGACTATGGGCACAGTCTATCTGCAGATACACTTGATCTTTAAGACGGAAGAATAGATCTTTACATTGAAGTCCTGAGGCCATTTTGAAACAGACTACAAAATGTAGGAAGAAGCTTGTTTGTGAACTTGAGAGTTGGAGACCAGGAAGGTCTGTCCCCAAGTTCCTGTTAACGCTGTGGTCGGATGGCTTTGGTTTCTCTCTGTATCCCCTCTTAAAGGTGTGCTTCAAGTGGAAAATTGAGATAAAGTCAGTGGTTTGAGTACTTTTAATTATTTAATTTTTATTATTTTTTAAAAAGATTTTGTTTGATAGAGATCACAAGTAGACAGGCAGAGAGAGAGGCGGAAGCAGGCTCCTCTCCGAGGAGAGAGCCTGAAGAGGGGCTCCATGTGGGGCCTGATCCCTGTGACCTGAGCTGAAGGCAGAGGCCTCAGCCCACCGAGCCACCCAGGCGCCCCTGCTGTTGTTGTTGTTGTTAAGATTTTTATTTATTTCACGGAGACACAGCGAGAGAGGGAACACAAGCAGGGGGAGTGGGAGAGGTAGAAGGAGGTCTCTTGCTGATCAGGGAGCCTGATGTGGGGCTTGATTCCAGGACCCTGGGATCATGAGCTGACGGCAGACACTTAACGACTAAGCCACCCACAGGCCCCAGTACTTAACTACTCTTAACCAGGACTGCATTTGGTTATGGGCAGCAGCTTAACTGTTGCTTAAATAAATATGGGACTGACTTGTCTCCTGTAATAACAAGTCCAGGTTAGAGCAACTGTGGCCTGGTGTAGCTGGGTTTCTGTGATTCTCTTGGCCCTCTCTTGAGGTTGAAATCGGTAACTTTCACCTTCACATCCATGTTCAAGGCAAGAAAGCAAGTTGGTTTTCCCAGAGGCCTTCCAGCAGACTGCTCCCTGTATCTCACTGGCCAGAGCCGGATTCCATAATCCCCTCTGACTGCAAGGGAGCCTGGAGAAATGGCAGGCAATCTTGATTGGCCTTCCTTGGGGCTGGGCATGCCGGCCGCCTTAACACAGGATTGGGTTCTTTTTGAAAAGGGGAGGTGGGCTTTGATGGGACAGTCCCCGAGATGGGTTAGTACCGAGCACCTACAGCAAGGAGCATTAGAAGGTAGGATTGAATGGGTGTAGGATATTGACCCTGATTTACCATTCATAATACTGTGTTGAATCTTTTTTTTTTAAAGATTTTTATTTATTTGTCAGAGAGTGTGCACACATGCATAAGCAGAGGGAGCCGCACAGGGAGGAGCAGGCTCCCTGCCTAGCAGGGGATCTGAAGCGAGCCTCTGTCCCAGGACCCTGGGATCATGAACTAAGCTAACCAGCTGAGCCCCCCAGGCGCCCTGTAGTGAATGCGTTTACAGAAGATGTTCCAGCCACCCTCTTCAGCTCCTGTCAACCCTGATTACAAGCCAGCTGTGTGCCTTGCTTCGCCGTGTCACTTGTGTGTTTCTCAACCCGGGGAATAAATACCTTTGCAAAGGAGATACTTTCTTCTTTCTCAAAACGTTGTCCTTCCAGCTGGCCCGTTGGGATGTTTTTTGTTCCTTTGTTGGTCTTTGCACCACCTGACTGACTCTTCCTGCCCTCTCTGAATGCCACCGGCATCAGCTCTGCCTTTCAGGTGCATGTCATGTGTATCAGCTAGTCCGGAATCTCAGGGTTTCCTGCGGTGCTCTGCTAACCTCTCCTTTTTCTCTTTCTCCTCTGTGTCCTCTCCGGCTCTTGCTTCCTCCTCCTCGTGCTGCTGCAGAGCATCTCTACAGCCAAATTGAATGAACCCGCCTGCTCTTTAGCAAGCTGCAGCTCATGCTGCATGGTCTGGGGGACCGATGAGCAGGGCTCCCTGGTGTCCGATAAGCCGAGCCTACCGCTGGCATCACTGACCTGGAACCCAGCAGAAAGCTGATTGTTCTTTTTATTTTTTTTTTTTTATTTTTTATTTATTTATTTTTTTAAAAGATTTTATTTATTTATTTGACAGAGAGAAATCACAAGTAGATGGAGAGGCAGGCAGAGAGAGAGAGAGAGGGAAGCAGGCTCTCTGCTGAGCAGAGAGCCCGATGCGGGACTCGATCCCAGGACTCTGAGATCATGACCCGAGCCGAAGGCAGCGGCTTAACCCACTGAGCCACCCAGGCGCCCCTGATTGTTCTTTTTAAAGTCATTTTGCCCTAAACGAAACAGAACAGCAACAACGAAAATTAAGATTTTATTCATTTATTTGAGAGAGGGAGAAGCAGACTCCTTGCTCAGCACAGAGCCCAATGCAGGATTCCATCCCAGGACCTTGAGATCGTGACCTGAGCAGAAAGCAGATGCTTAACCCACTGAGCCTCCCAGGTGCCCCACAAATTACTTTTTAATTGGGGCAGTGAGAGTATCGTTGGCTTCCTAACTGTGCTGCCGAGGGAGTACAGTTGGTGCTGCATTTCCGTTCCTTTTCAAGAGATAATGGGTGATAAAGGGAGGGGCTTGAGAGATCATAGTGAGGAACCAGAGAGAGCGTTCCGGTTTCCACCCTGACTTGCTGCCTTTGAACCCGAACATTGGCTGTAGGCGGTGTTCCCCCTGCGTGGATGTTTTCTGACAATAAAAGAACCAATTGGGCAAGATGTCGTGACTGCTGCATCTGCAGGCCCAGAGATTGGGACCTTCTGACTGGGTGGGAAAAAGGGAAAGGAGAGGAGGGGATGGGGTGAGGGATTTGCGCCCCTAGAGCCGTCTGAGTGGTTCGCTTGCTGAGCAGATTAGAGTCTCCTTGCTGTTCACGCCACAGGTTTTCTTCCTTTTTCCTTCTTGCTCCTTTTTCCTGGTTTTATGTTTAATTGTAAGTAACTGTCACAGGCTAGTTTTGCAGTTAAAGTTTTGCTTGTATGTTCAGTAGTAGTATTGGCTCTCTGGCCTTTAGTGATTCTGTGACAGGCTGGTATGGGGTCTTTCATTTATCCCACCAATTGTACCTTCCCTTGTTGGAGGAAGCCTGTAGTGCGTGAGGTTCCTCTTGTACTGAGCTTTGTTTTTACCGGTAGAAACATGCCCATCTTGTTCTTCGTGCTCACGCCCAGTGAGCCATGTCAAGGAGGCACTGTCCTGTGGGCAGAGCCCAGAAAGAAGGGATGGCTGATGCTTAAGGCTGCCTCCTCCAGTGACTGAAAACTGAAAGCCTTGGTTGAGTGTGTGAATGAGGAAATGACTGATAAGGTCTCCCGCCTCTTCCCCCCCAGAGGAATAGCAACGTCTGTAACCGCAGCTCGCCACATCAGGCCCGCAGAAGCGAGCGGTGCCTTAGCTGCACCGGTGGCTGAGTGGGCAGCTGCTGTGTTAGTCCGCGGCCGCCCGCAGCAGGAGTGATTCTCGGTGGGAAGACCGGGATGTTCACTGCTAGTTCGGGTAACATCTCTCCCTTGCCCCCATTAGATAAGCTGAAATGCACCAAAGAGGAGCACCTGTGCACACAGAGGATGCTGGACCAGACTCTGCTGGACCTGAATGAGATGTAGAGCACCCATCCCGCCCGCCGCTGCTCCTCCCTCTGCCCCGACCCCGCCTGAGGCCGGCCTGCCCGAAGCCGGCCTTGCAACTGAGGGCTGATCTTTAACTGGAAGGCTGCTTTCTCCTCTTGCCGCCTCTCCCACCCCAACCCCTGTCTTTTTCGCCAAACTGTCTCTGCCTCTCCCTAGAGATTCCAGCTGGGCTTGAGGCCGAGCACCTTTGGGAACAATGTTGGAGGGAATGTGAGCACAATGCAAAGTGTCTTTAAAAGCATGTTGTGATGCACACATTTTGTAATTCCTTTGTTGCTGTTGTTGATGTGGCGACCATGTCAAACATTCCAGATTACCCACGGTTCTGGAGCAGTGGTCTTCTCCCTTCCTCACACGTGGCAAGTCACTTTTCAGACCAGTGCATACTGCCCTCCGCAGAGCGGGCCTGCCTGGCTGAGAGCCGGAGCCCGGAGCGAGCCCCACTCTGGGAAGCTTCATTGCTTTGTCCAATGTACCAGCCAAATTAGAAAGATGATTCCAGGAGGCGTGGCCAAAAAAGTGTGGCTCAGGGTTTCGCTTTAAGGTATCTTTGAGCAACTTTATTAATTTTTTTTTTTTTCCATCAGAAGTGACCAAACAAATTAAGATGGTGAGACCTCTCTCTCAGACCAAATCCCGGGCCTGTCTTGGCCCTAACTGCCCACAGAATGGATCAGGCTCCCCTTATGTTGAGGTGACCGCTTACTTGCTCTCCTGCCTCCTTGAAGGAAAAAAAGAAAATGACCGGCTTGTCCCTGATTCAGCCACATGAGACCAACTCATCTCATCACCCTTCGCGGGGTCCAAAGCTGCTGTCTCTAGAAGTGCCATCGCGTGCTCTGTATCCGTCAGTGCTGGAGAAATCTTGAATAGCTTATGTACAAAACTGTTTTTAAATTTTTATATTATTTGAAACTGTGCTTCTGTAGGGTTGGGGCACAGCGGCCGCCGCGCCTGCTGGGGCCTTTTCACGTGTGCCGGCCTTTTCACGTCTCTTCCCTCCCCAGTTCCCTGTCGGGTGAGGTTTCTGGGAGGCCTGTGGGCCGCGCCGCGATGGGAGAGCGGAAACCCGCAGTGCGACTGTTTTGATACTGAAAATTGACGTGTCTTTTTGAAATAAAGAACCAGTCCCTCTAGGCCTCATCAGTTGTACTTTCTCCCCAGGGGCTGCGGAGTCTGAAAGATCGGGTCTGTGGGTGCGGGTCGCGGGCCGCGGCGGCGGGGCGCGCTGTGGAAGCCGAGCCAGGCCGGGCGCCTGGTGCTCCTCCTGCGGCTTCTCCGTCGGGGGGACCGATGCGCGGCCCCGGGCTCCGGGCCACGCGCAGCGGCGCTGCCCTCGCGAGCGCCTTCAGGCCGAGCCGCGCGCCCCTTCCGCGTGGGGCCCACGCCCGGGAGCCTCGGACCCGGGAGCCTCGGACCCGGGCTCCGGAAGTGACCGGCTCCGACGACGGGCCGTGCCCTGCCCCGGCCTGCTCCGGGCCCCGGGCCCCGAGCGGGGCCTCCGCCGGCTGCGGGCGGGAGCGGGGGATGCGGGGCGGCCGCCTGGGACTTGCCCGGGCCTGAGGCGGGGCGCGAGTCCCGCATCCTCGTCCCCACGACGCGGCCTCCTCGCCCGAGTCCCGCTGCACGCCGGCGCCGGGGACACGCCGCTCGGACGTCGCGGCGGCACGATGGCCGGCGGGGAGCCGAGCGCGGGGCGGGCAGCGGGAGCCGCAGAGCTGCGGGAGCGAGCGCCCGTCTGGGCTCCCCGCCGCCCGCGAGTCCGAGCCCGCGCTCGCCCCGCGCCAGGTCTCCGCGCGCGGCCCCGCGCTCGCTCCCGCCGTTCCCGCCCGGCGGAGGCCCCGCCCCCGTGACGTCGCGCCCAACGATTGGCCGCGGCCGCAGCGGAGCGGGAACTGGAGACGGGGCGGTCGCCATGACGGCCTTCGGGGCCCCGCGTCCCGGGTGCGGCCGGCCGTGTGGCGGGGGGTCCGCGGCCCGCGTGCTGCTGCTGCTTCCGTGCCTGCTGGGGGCCCGGGCCGGCAAGCTCAACGTGCCGCAAGTGTTGCTCCCCTTTGGCCGGGAGCCGGGCCGCGTGCCTTTCCTGCTGGAGGCGCAGCGCGGCTGCTACACCTGGTGAGGGCGGCTCCCGGGCGGCGCGGCCCTCGGCCCTGCGACGGTCGCGGCCAGGTTCGGAGCCCACGGGCCGCCTCGTCGGGGCGCCGCCGCGGCGCGCTTGGCCGTTGGCTTGCAGGGGCTCTGCGGCGGCGCCCGCCGGGGCGCGAGGGGGTCCCCGCACGGCCGGAGGCGCTGCCCCGGGGGCGGAGCGTGGGTGGGAGCGCGGCCCTCGCGGGCGGACGGGCGGACGGGCGGGCGGACGGACGGGCGGACGGGCGGGCGGACGGGCGGACGGGCTGGGCCTCGTGCAGCCGCCTTTCGCCAGGAGCGAGGCGAGGCGGCGACGCGGCGGGGCGGTTGGACGCGCTTCGGCGGGAGGAGGCGGGCCTGGGGGTGCGGCGGGTCGTGCTGCGCGTGACGCACGGTCTCCCCATCCGACGCCAAAAGTTCCACGTTTTAATTGTTTTAAAAGTTTTATTTGTGGGCGCCTGGGGGACTCCGTGGGTTAAGCCTCTGCTTTCGGCTCAGGTCATGATCCCAGGGTCCTGGGATCGAGACCCGCGTCGGGGCTTTAAAAAATATATTTTATTTATTTGAAAGAGCAAGAGCAGGAGGGAAAGGAAGCAGCAGACCCCCCACTGAGCAGGGAGCCCAATATGGGATTTGATCCCAGGACCTGGAATCATGACCCGAATCAAAGGCAGAAGCTAAACGGATTGAGCCACCCAGGCGCCCTGGTACAAACCTGTTTTAAATATCGAGGGAGGAATGGAATGCGTGTGTCACATTGCACAAGTGATCACTGGGGAAAGGTTTTTATGAGTCTTCACTGAGATCTCTCTCTCTTAAGCATGTTTTCTACTTTAAAGAGTGTCATTTGAATATACCAGGTAGTGTGTAATATGGAAAAACGAAGAATCTGTGTTCCTCTGAAAGTTAATTTTAACCTACATTCTTAGTTCAGACTCTTAAGTATTTTATTTTGGCAGGCATTCCTCCCATCATGATGCAGTAACTGTCGAGCCTTTATATGAAAATGGCACCTTATGTTCCCAAAAAGCTGTGCTTATTGCTGAATCTACCCAACCGATCCGCCTCAGCAGTATTATTCTTGCTCGAGAGATAGGTATGTTGAGAGAAAACACATTGTGAAGTCGTTCATCTAGAGTAGAATAGTCTGGTATCTTTTATACATGGTTAATACAAACGGTGTTGGCTTCACATGGTAAGCAGTAGAAAAGAAAGCAGTCTGCACAATAACCCTAAATGTGACATCCTATTTTGTAAAAACAAATATAAATAAATAAGTAAATAAGATACAACTGTGAGGTGCAGAAAAGAAATGTAAATTCTCAGACCCTATCTCAGTTCTGCTGAACTAGAATCTCAGAAGTGGTCCCAGGGAACAAAGCGCTCCAGTGATTCTCATGTGTTACTGAAGTCCGGGAAGCGTGGCACCAGCCTTTTTTAGGTTAGAGCAGCTGGAGAAATGCTATTTGTATCCAAAATCAAAGCAAGGCTTTTTCTATCCCAGTTTCTGGCACCTCATTGCTACATTGATAGGCCAGAAATACCTGTATTGTTTAAAAATATTTTGATAAATGATACAACTCTATTATGTTATTAAAGAGAACTTCAAGTTGTTTGGTATACCATATTTTATACGATTGATGATGCCATCTAGTATAAAGCAGTTTTTTTTAATGTACTACTAAGAAAAACAGCCAAGTAAACTATGCTTTGCTTTACTTAGAATTTCTGCTTTATGCCTATAGAAGAACTAAGACTTAATTAGATGGTTATTTTTATGTTTCACTCTCATGCCTAATAAAAAGGGAAATACAAATAAAATAAACTTGTTAAAGTATTTCTCAAACTACCTTAGTGTTTCTTTCTCAGATGAAACCTTTTTTTCACTAGGAATCATCAGTGTCTGTGTTTATCCCCACAATATCTTCCTCTATGCCAGCAAGGCTGTTACGGATGTAGTATTTCTTTTCTTTTCTTTTAAGATTTTATTTATTTATTGGACAGACAGAGATCACAAGCAGGCAGAGAGAGAGGAGGAAGCTGTCTCCCTGCTGAGCAGAGAGCCCGATGCAGGACTCGATCCCAGGACCCTGAGATCATGACCTGAGCTGAAAGCAGCGGCTTAACCCACTGAGCCACCCAGGCGTCCCTGGATGTAGTATTTCTTAAAAGGATTACTTAAAAATGAAAACACGTGGGGCGCCTGGGTGGCTCAGTGGGTTAAGCCGCTGCCTTCGGCTCAGGTCATGATCTCAGGGTCCTGGGATCGAGTTCCGCATCGGGCTCTCTGCTCGGCAGGGAGCCTGCTTCCCTCTCTCTCTCTCTCTGCCTGCCTCTCCATCTACTTGTGATTTCTCTCTGTCAAATAAATAAATAAAATCTTTTAAAAAAAAAAATGAAAACACGTAAAAGCTGTGACACCTAGCTGGCTCAGTTGGAAGAGTGCGCAACTTTTTTTTTTTTTTAAGATTTTATTTTTCAGTAATCTCTATACCCAGACTGAGGCTCACACTCACTACCCTGAGGTCAAGAGTCGTGTTCTCCACAGAATAGGCCATCCAGTCACCCCAACTGTTGATTTCAGGGTTGTGAGTTTGAGCCCCACAATAAGTGTAGAGATTACTTAAGTAAATAAAAGTTTAAATAAAACTTTAAAAACCTAAAAGCTATCCTACTGGGCTCTTAAGTTTAGCTTTGCAATTATATGGAACTATTGTGTGGGGTTTTTTTTTTTGGTAGTTATGGAAAAGTACCTGGCACACCTCAGTTACTACCCTTCCCACCCCATCTCCTTAACCATTTGATTCCCAGGGGATTAAAGAGTGTGCCACTATTGATAGGCCACGATTTTCTTCTTACAGCTGATACCTATTCTACAAGTTTTGATGCTGGTCCTTTTTTTTTTTTTTTTTTAAAGATTTTATTTATATATTTGACAGAGAGAGATCACAAGTAGGCAGAGAGGCAGGCAGAGAGAGAGGAAGGGAAGCAGGCTCCCTGCTGAGCACAGAGCCTGATTTGGGACTCGATCCCAAGACCCTGGGATCATGACCTGAGCCGAAGGCAGAGGCTTTAACCCCCTGAGACACCCAGGCACCCCCACATAAGTGATTTTTTAATGTAATTACTTTTAACTACAGGAATTCATTCTGATATCAAAAGATACGTTTACACAGTTGCTAGAAAAAATGTCAAATCTGGCCTCAGCTTAATTTCATCTGACTTATAAATACTCCAGAGTTAAATATCTTTTAAATCCACTTTCCCAGTTTTGCTAGACTCAGGAGTAAAAGCCAGTTTCAGTGTCCTAGCAGGTCTCTTCCCACCTGAGTGGAAAAGAGAGGACATCGTGGAAGGGACACATATGCCTAAGAGCGAATGTTCATTCATCTGACAAATATTTAATGAAAGGCTTACTAACTGTAAGATGTCTGTAAAGATAGATTTAAGCACTCCATTGGTGTCTAGGTGCTTAGAATTTTATGATGTTTTTGTCAACACTAGTGAAGCATTTTAGTGGCTGTGATGGAGATGTTGGGTAGAGGGGACCTACTGAAGTGGGCTTGTTTTATTTGGCGGGAGTGCTAGATTTGTTGTGATCTTTGTTTTGCTTTGACTAGGTGCTACTTCATTTGGTAAAGCCTTCAAAGAATATAAAGGGAATAGAGTGGAAAGTAAGCCTCTAACCTCATTTCTGCAAGAGGTAGCCGCTTCTCTGTATCCTTCAGAGGTGATCTGAATATATGAATGTGTCCCTTTTCTAGTTGGAAGTCTGGATTTTTAGCCTTGGGCAAAGGACAAAGGGTGGAGTTCAGAGATGAAGGCATGATTGTAGCTCACATGAAGGATGAGGAAAAGGTTGGAAAACTGAAAGATTCTGGTGTGGGATGAGAGAGATACAGGGTGAGCAGTGCTTAGTGTGCTGTGCTCGGCATGTGCTTGATGTCCCGTAAATTCTTACAGGGTGCTTAGTTGCTACTGGGGGTTATAATTGTATAAACAAGAGGAGATGATTTGGAAGCTAGGATAAATACGAGAATCAGGGAAGGCAGGAAATCTTTGCCATTTCTGCTCCCGGCTCTGCATCCCCTTGACTCTTGCAATTCTGGTTTCATTCATTCTCTTATTTTCCTGTTCTTCCGTCTTCATCGTCCTGGATCAACTCTCGTCCTGTCGGTTTCATTCATTTTTTCCCCTTTATTGCCTTGCTCCTGTGTGGACCTGAAGTAATATGGATGGGTAGATAAGAATATTCGTTATATTATTTATTTCTTTTCCATTGTATTATTTCATGAAGTTATTCATTTTTATCTTTTAAAAGATAAGTTGGGCACCTGGGTTGCTCAGTTGTTTAAGTGCCTGACTCTTGATTTTGGCTCAGGTCAGGTCATGATCTCGGGATTGTGAGATCGAGCCCCATGTCAGGCTCTGCACTGTGGGCGTGGAGCCTGCTTAAGATTTTCTCTCTCTCCTTCTGCCCTTCCCCTTACCTCTCCTTGTTAAAAACTAACAACAACAACAGAAACCTGCTTAAAAATTGAAAAAGAACAAAAGGTAAGTTGAAGGTATAATATTTCTGTTAGTCACTCTAAATTTACCTGTAGTTCATCCGAGGTAATTTTTTTTCCCTTATAGTCAATGGCCGTGTGTTGAAAAGCTTATTGCTGCTGAAGTAGTCGGATGGGTAGTCATGGCGTGCACAAGGCTTTTCATAATTTTTACGTAAGGTTACAGCTACTTCCGTCCAACAGTTGCCCGGCATGTTTCTCCACAGAAGAAAAGTATTTAATTTCCCATTTAAGTACTGTTAGATTATCCAGGCCTAATTATCTCGTGTTCTGTCTAAGGTCACCCTTCCTTCCTTTGTCACCCTTGGAACACATCCTTAATAATGTGTTTTACCAGCAAATCCCAAAGGATTTCAGCTTCTCTTGGTTCTTGATGATAGGTCCCATAGTTTGGTCTTCATTTCTTTCTTTCTTTTTATTTTATTTTATTTTATTTTATTTATTTGACAGTGAGAGAGAGAGAGCACAAGCAGGGTGAGCAGGAGGCAAAGGGAGAAAGAAGCTCCCTGCTGAGCAGGGAGCCCCATGTGGGACTCTATCTGAGGACCCTGGGACCATGACCTGAGCTGAAGGCAGGTGCTTAACCCACTGAGCCACCCAGGCGCCCCAGTCTTCATTTCTTTTAACTTCATATTCTGTTCAATGAAATATTAAGTAAAAGATTAATCAAGTACATTAAAAATTTTTTTCTTTTAAAATAATTTTAAATTTACAGAAGCGATACAAAGATAGTACAAAGAGTTCCTGTATACTCTGCACCCAGTTTTCTTTCTTTTTTCTTTTAAAGGGTTTTATTTATTTATGAGAGAGAGGGAGAGAGAACAAGCAGTTTGAGGGAGAAGCAGACTCCCTGCTTAGCGGGGAGCTCGGATGTGGGGCTCAATCCCAGGACCTGACGAATGGCAGACGCTTAGCAGGCTGAACCACCCAGTTCTCTTTAATGTTCTACTAATGTCCTTTTTCTGATCTAGGATTTAATTCAAGACACTGTAAGGGCCTATTTAGTGAGAGCAGCTCCATCCGTTTAAACAGTGATTTTGTTGTTTGTGCAGTAAAACTTCAACTGATCCCGGCCCCAGGGGACTTACTTAAAAGTAAGTCTGGGAAACCAGTCCCAGGTCACAAAGCCCAAATACAAGGGCGGGTCAGGCCAGGTGGAGACATCTAATCAGTAGGGTGAGCACACTGTCTTCCTAGCTACCAAGGAGTGTAGGCCCGCCTTTTGGGCACCTTTTAAGCACCAGTTCTGATCAAGGTGATAGGCTAGTTCAAATATCTACTATAGGGTAAATTGTAATTCAGTTGGTCACTTGTGTGTGACCTAGCATGACTGTGCAGCTTTCTCTGTGTGTTGCAATCTCATTGGCCACCTGTGTGTGTGGCCAGGCTCAACCACATGGCCCTTGCCCTTTAAAAGTTAGTGGGGGTCGCCTGGGTGGCTCAGTGGGTTAAAGCCTCTGCCTTCGGCTCAGGTCATGGTCTCGGGGTCCTGGGATCGAGCCCCGCATCGGGCTCTCTGCTGGGTGGAGAGCCTGCTTTCCCCTCTCTCTCTGCCTGCCTCTCTGCCTACTTCTGATCTGTCTGTCAAGTAAATAAATAAAATCTTAAAAAACATATTAAAAAAAAAAAAGTTAGTGGGTAAGGCAAGGAAGAGTTGCCCTCACTGTAAGAGGCGGCCCTGACCAGTCGGTTTGATTCTCGATGCTTGGCACGAAATAAAGCTTTGCTTGACCTTCGCTTTGTATCAGTCTCGCTCCTTTGATTATGGACCCATGGACACCACATTACTAAACTACATTGTCCTGTTTCCTTTATCTCCTGTGACCTATGGCAGTTTCTGAGTTTCTCTTTGCTTTTCGTGCCCTTGACATTTTTAGAGTATTGGTCAGGTTTTTTTTTTTCGTTTGTTTGTTTTGGTTTTTTTTTTTAAGGGATTATTTATTTATGGGGCCCCTGGGTGGCTTAGTCCTTAAGCATCTGTATTTGGCTCAGGTCATGATCCTGGGGTCCTGGGATGGAGCCCCACATCAGGCTCCCTGCCCAGCGGGAAGCATGCTTCTCCCTCTCCCACTCCCTCTGCTTGTTTTTCCTCTCTCACTGTCTCTCTCTCAAATAAATAAATAAAATCTTAAAAAAAAAGAGAGAGAGAGAGAGAAACCAAGATACGCTGCTAGTGTGCTTGTTGCTACAGTAATGTCACTGTTCCTAGGCCATCTAAGCAGACAGCCCTAGGAAGTATATGTATATATACTAACCATATATATACACATACCTGTATTTTTTAATATACAGTGTATTATTTGCCCTAGGGGTACAGGTCTGTGAATCATCAGTCTTCACATTCCGTAGCCGTCACCATAGCACACACCGTCCCCAAAGTCCATAGCCCAGCCACCCCACCTTCTCCCTCCACCCAGCAACCTTCAGTTTGTTTTGTGAGATTAAGTTTCTTATGGGTTGTCTCCATTCTGATCCCATCTTGTTTCATTTTTTTCCTCCACAGCCCCCTGCCCTGCCTCTCAAATTCCTCATATCAGGGAGATTGTGTGATAGTGGTCTTTCTCTGACTGACTGACTTCACTCAGCATAATACCCTTTAGTTCCATCCATGTCCTTGCAAATGGCAAGACTTTGTTTTTTGATGGCTGCATAGTATTCCATTATATGTATATACCTACATCTTCTTTATCCATTTTTAAAAAAGATTATATTATATTTATTTAATTGACAGAGAGAGAGAGGAAACACAGGCAGGGGGAGTGGGAGAGGGAGAAGCAGGATCCCCGCTGAGCAGGAGCCTGATGACGGAACACAATCTCAGGACCCTGGGATCATGACCTGAGCCGAAGGCAGAGGCTTTAACCCACTGAGCCACCCAGGCGCCCCATCCTTGGCCTTTTTTGAGGGGCACTTGCCTATAATATCTAATTAACATTTCCTTTGATTTAAGAATTCCATAAAAGCAGATCCACAGCTAGGGACAGAGTTCACCACTGCTGTCCACTGGTAATTTGGGGTATTGTAGTGGTAGTTACTTTGCTTTTGTTTCTTGTACATGAAGCTGAAAGTAAAAAATACAGTTATAACAGCAGAATGAGACAGCTATGTAGGCAATCCTCTAACACATGGCAGATACAAGAGGTGGAGATATTGTTAAAAGATAGTACAAAACTGGGCGCCTGGGTGGCTCAGTGGGTTAAGCCACTGCCTTCGGCTCAGGTCATGATCTCAGGGTCCTGGGATCGAGTCCCGCATCGGGCTCTCTGCTCAGCAGGGGGCCTGCTTCCCTTCCTCTCTCTCTGCCTGCCTCTCTGCCTACTTGTGATCTCTCTCTGTCAAATAAATAAATAAAATCTTAAAAAAAAAATCTAATGCCATAATTTCATAAAGGAAAAAACTTCAATACTTCAAAGCTCAGGATATAATAAAGTGTATTTGTTTATTTTTTTTTAAGATTTTATTTATTTGACACAGAGAGATCACAAGCAGGCAGAGCGTCAGGCAGAGAGAGAGGAGGAAGCAGGCTCCCTGCTGAGCAGAGAGCCCGATGCGGGGCTCGATCCCAGGACCCTGAGATCATGACCTAAACCGAAGGCAGAGGCTTAACCCACTGAGCCACTCAGGTGCCCCTGTTATTATTTTTTTTTAGATTTCATTTTTAAGTAATCTCTGTACCCCACGTGGTGCTCAAACTCAATCCCAAGATCAAGAGTTGCACGTCCGACTGACTGAGCCCGCCGGGCGCCCCTGAGTTATATTCCTTCAAAGTGAAGACATTTAATTTTATTGCTCTTCTGTTAAGATTCTTACCTTTCATTTTTCCATGGATGAATGAAAATACCATTATAGGTCAGGGTTTGAGAACGACTGGTCTGTTGTTGCTTGTAAACAGACACTTCGGTGTTTTGTCACTATGCTCCTTGCCTCCACAGGTTGAAAGCAACTGCGAAAACCTTCTTTATGATATAGAATAAGGATTTGTGTGTTTGAGATATTTAATAGATTCATGACCTGTTAAACTAAATTCTAAGTTTTTGGGTTCATCATAGTGACGGACCATGAACTGCGCTGTGATGTTAAGGTTGACGTGATAGACAGAATTGAAATTATATCTCGAACCCGGGAGCTCTATGTAGATGATTCACCACTGGAGCTGATGGTGAGAGCATTGGATGCTGAAGGTAGGGGACTTCAGATGACTCAACAAAATTACCTCAAATAAAGTAATACTCCTTGTGTTTAGTACTTGGAAAAAAGCAACTCCAGAGATAAAAGTAGATGAGAAATCGTATTTATTTATTTATTTAAAAATATTTTATTTATTTACTTGACAGAGAAAGAAATCACAAGCAGGCAGAGAGGCAGACAGAGGGGGGGAAGCAGGCTCCCCACTGAGCAGAGAGCCCGATGCGGGGCTCGATCCCAGGACCCTGAGATCATGACCTGAGTTGAAGGCAGAGGAGGGCCAAGCCAGTGAGCCATCCAGGCACCCCAGTATTTATTTTTTTATATGAGGTTCATGTACACAAGGAACTGATAATTATGAGTATGGTTCAATGTATTAGCTACATACTTTCATAAAACTTTTCTGCTTATATTTAATTATTGGTTATCTCAGATGTTTTCTTAAATATCTGGATTCAGTCACTGAGCTTCTGCTGATGAACCCTAGATCAGCATCATTAAGAACATTTGTTTGCGATTGATTACTAGCTCTGTTTTGATCAGTCCACTTTTTGTAGGCCGGGGGAATTATGTGTAAACCTATGAAAAGTTTTGTGATTTTCTTTTTTTTTTTTTTAAGATTTTTATTTATTTGACAGAGAGATAGCGAGAGGGGGAACACTAGCAGCGGGTGGGAGAGGGAGAATCAGGCTTCCCGACGAGCAGGGAGCCCAGTGTGCATCTGGATCCCAATGTGGGGCTTAATCCCAGGACCTTGGGATCATGACCTGAGCCGAAGGCAGCGGCTTAACCCACTGAGCCACCCGGGCACCCCTAAAACATTTAAATTTGCCTCTGCCTTCGGCTCAGGTCATGATTTCAGGGTCCTGGGATCAAGCCCCACATCGGGCTCTCTGCTCACTGGGGAGCCTGCTTCTCCCTCTCTCTCTGCCTGCTTCTCTGCCTACTTGTGATCTCTGTCTGTCAAATAAATAAAAATTAAAAATCTAAAAAAAATTTAAATTTATTGCCACTTTCTTTGTAAACTATTGTAAATAATATTTTTTTAAATTTCAAAATAAATATTAGAAGTATTCTGGAATCTAGTTTTTATAAAAATTTATGTTGAAGGGACCAGGATTTAGGGTTGCCTATCATCCCTGAAGTGGACTGTGTGGTGGCCTTTATGAGGAAGGAGTTAAAGAGCCAGAAGTTAATCAGTTTGAGTCTTTTCTGCGTTCAGAAAGTTTGTGTAGCAACAGTAGTTTTATTGTTTGTGTAGGGATCTTCCTGGTGTATGTGTTTTAAATTCACTAATGGTAGTGCTTCTATTTGTTAATGAAGGAGGCCTAAATATAATTTTCTAGTTAGGTTTCTCTTTCTAGGTAAAGATCCATGGATATTTTTGAATATGTGATTCTGTCCTGTCTGCTTTTGGCTTGCTTTATAGGAAATACTTTTAGTAGTTTGGCAGGGATGATGTTTGAGTGGAGCATCGCCCAGGATAACGGATCAGCAAGAGAATTGTCTAGCAAAATTAGGTAACGTTGAAACCAACATAAAGCATCTCATTTTGAAGGAGACATCTGCCTTTGGGTGACACTCTGAACAGCAGCTGTCTGTATGGGCTTTGATGATCCTGCTGTCTGGACTGTTTTGGAACAGATAAATTTACCAGGAGGAAATGTCTTCGATAGAATGACATATGGTGTGGGTGCAGGTACTTTTATGATTGGTTAATGTGAACCACTCCAGAGGAATTCATGAGCTCAGGACTGTACAATTGTTTGAGCCAGGTGCATCCTCTGGCAGGTTAGTTACTCGTGCTCTCTGCACATGCTGGGGGACAGTGAGTGGGTGACAGTATGAAATTTTGTCTTAGTACTAAGAAATAGCTCTCAGACAGTCCCAAGTTTTAGTCCCATAATAGCTTTAGCCAGAAGCACATTAAATACTTTCGTTCTATCTAATCCTTATGGAAAACAGATAAAAAAAAAAAAGATTTTATTTATTTACTTGGCAGAGTAAGAGCATGAGCAGTGGGGAGGAGGAAGGGGAGAGAGAGAGAGAAGCAGACCAGGGAGCCTGATGTGGGACTGGATCCCAGGACCCTGGGGTCACAACCTGAGCTGAAGGCAGTTGCTTAACTGGTCGTGATCCCAGGGTCCCGGGATTGAGCTCTGCAGGACCTGACTAAGGGTCAGGTCCTGACTAACTGACTAAGCCACTCAAGTGCCAATGAAAAACAAATTTTAGGACTTTTTACAATATATAGACATTGAAGAAACTATGTTTAAAGTCTCTTAGGGCCTTTTGGAAGATGACTCATTACTTGATTACGCTAGGAACAAACTTTTTATTTTATCTCTTAAGGATTCTGAAA
The DNA here is from genome assembly GCF_022355385.1 of Mustela nigripes. Lineage (NCBI taxonomy): Eukaryota > Metazoa > Chordata > Mammalia > Carnivora > Mustelidae > Mustela > Mustela nigripes. The sequence goes on from NC_081566.1 coordinate 66,860,832, forward strand.
TACTCTGAAGCCGAGTATTCTCCCCCCGTGTATATTGCTGAGATGGAAAAAGCAGAGAAACAAGGAGATATGGTTTTGGTGTCTGGGATCAGAACTGGTGCTGCTGTCGTAAAAGTTCGAATTTTTGAGCCATTCTATAAGGTAAAAAGTTTGTGCCACAAACCTTCAAACTTTCATTTAAGGGCCTTGTCTGTGAAAAATATTATTCCTTATATTTATTTATAATGGAAGCCCTTTTACCTGATATGATTTGGGTCAATAGTTGGTCTTTAATTGAAAACTCATTTGAAATAGGTAGACATAAAAAATACCTTCTTGGGCGCCTGGGTGGCTCCGTGGGTTAAGCCGCTGCCTTCGGCTCAGGTCATGATCTCAGGGTCCTGGGATTGAGCCCCACATCTGGCTCTCTGCTCGGCAAGGAGCCTGCTTCCCTCTCTCTCTCTGCCTGCCTCTCCGACTACTTGTGATTTCTCTCTGTCAAATAAATAAATAAAATTTAAAAAAAAATACCTTCTTTAAGCCTGTTATTACCTAATTATAATTACACATACAACTGGTGTTTCTCTTAAAATGTGTAAGTACTGTTTGTTCACACGTCCTTTGGTGTAGGCCCAAGATGTTTTTTTGGCCACGAGCTCATGGTTTAGAAACATGTATCCTCATGCTTACATCCGGTGCAATTCCTACTTTCTTTTTCTTTTCTTTCTTTTTTCTTTTTCTTTTTTTTTAAGATTATTTATTTATTTATTTGACAGAGACCTCAAGTAGGCAGAGAGAGAGGAAGGGAAGCAGGCTCCCCGCTGAGCAGAGAGCCCGATGCCAGGACCCTGGGATCACAACCTGAGCCGAAGGCAGAGGCTTTAACCCAGTGAGCCACCCAGGCGCCCCCTGTTTTCATTTTTAATTTCATTTTATAGTTAAGTGAAAAATTAGACATGTGTGAAGCAATTTGAGTACAGAATTTTATATTTTTCAAGGATTTTTCCATAATCCTTGGGGAACAGCAGCTCCCTTTGCATTCATGGTTTATTTTATTTTATTTTTTTAAAAGATTTTATTTATTTATTTGACAAGGAGAGAGATCATAAGCAGGCAGAGAGGTAGGCAGAGAGAGGGGGGAAGCACGGAGCCTGATGCGGGGCTCGGTCCCAGTACCCTGAGACCATGACCTGAGCTGAAGGCAGAGGCTTAACTGATTGAACCACCCAGGAGCCCCACTATAAGATAATTTTAAAAGAGACATAAGATTTTTTAAAGATTTTATTATTTATTTGACAAAGATCACGAGTAGGTAGAGAGGCAGGCAGAGAGAGAGAAAGGGAAGCAGGCTCCCTGCTGAGCAGAGAGCCCGATGTGGGACTCGATCCCAGGACCCTGAGATCATGACCTGAGCCGAAGGCAGTGGCTTTAACCCACTGAGCCACCCAGGCGCCTCAAGAAGTAAACTTTTAACAAGAAAGATGAACTTCGGGAAACGTTGCTTATGAAAACTCGTTTTTTTCCTTCCTCTTTTAGAAAGTGGCAGCAGCATTGATACGTCTGTTAGTTTTGGAGAATATATTTCTTATACCATCACATGATATATATCTCTTAGTAGGAGCATATATTAAATACCGAGTTGCAAAAATGGTGCAGGGAAGAATGACAGGTAAGGTGATTTATCTTTTCCTAAGATGAACATTTCCCAGCTCCTTCCTGCTGACAATAAGAGAAGCAACTCCCATCTTTTTTTTTTTTTTTTAAAGATTTTATTTATTTATTTGACAGACAGAGATCAAAAGTAGGCAGAGAGGCAGGCGGGCCGGGGTGGGGGTTTTGTGGGGGAAGCAGGCTCCCTGCTGAGCAGACAGCCTGATTCGGGGCTTGATCCCAGGACCCTGAGATCATGACCTGAGCAGAAGGCAGAGGCTTTAACCCATTGAGCCACCCAGGTACCCCGAAAAGCAACTCCATCTTATGTATACAAATACTTCTTTGTGTTTTTAGATTTTGTGATAAAGTATTCCTTAATTGCTATATTTGAGATAATGCCGTGCAGAGATTGTCCCCATGTCTTGAACAGACTAATGCTTAGCCTGGTGCCTATAGGCATCTAAATTCTCTGTTAAAACCACAGCCAAATATTTACTAGATTTTGTACGGCAAGTGAGGACACTTTACCAGAAGGGACTTGAATGATATTTGTAGAAATTGTTTCTTGAGAAACTCAGTTTATTCACTGAAAACTTAACACCCCGTTGACCTTAGAAGTCCCGTTGAGTTTATAAAGTGTGCATTGGCTCCATTAGCCTTAGTCCTTTCCTTCCTTACTTAGTGGGGATCTTTCTCGATACTTTCAGTTCACTGGTTATTAAGAATGCAAGCATTATCAATGATAAACTCATATAGTAACCACCCCCCCCCACCCCGATGGCTAATGTAAAAATTTATCATAGCGGGAAGGAAAGTAGAAGCAGATCATACTCTTACTTAGGCCTGCTTCCTGATTTGCCTCTTATAATCCAACAATATGTTGTTGTCTCTTAGAATGGCTGCTCTTGTTACATTTATAAAGTATCTTTCATGTCTTACAGAGGTGGGATTTCCCCTAGAACACTATACACTGGAATTGCAAGATGACAGAGTTGCATGTAATTGGTCTCTTTCTAAGGAAAGAACTGGTCTAAAGACTAGCTCTAAAGTGGCTTTACTGGATGAGAAAAGAGCTATGGTGACCGCTATTCAACTGGGCCAAACTAACCTTGTCTTTGTCCATAAAAGTATCCTTTTCAAGTTTTACTGTCAGTCTGTTTCCCTGAGCATGCAAGACATGTTCCTTGGTAAAATAATTTGTTAAGATTAACTTATTTTGTATAGGTTTTATTTTTAACAAAGAACTATAAATTATTATTGTCAGAATTTCTAACAAAGGGAAGGTGAGGAAAAGAATAGTTGGAACATGGCATCTGTTGACTTCGATGCTTATTTGCAACCTCAATGAAATTATAATTAGACTGGGAAAAGCAGCTTAAGGAAACTTCTGTGAATTTTGTTTAATTTCATTTCCACATGAATATTTTAGAAAAGATGGTGTGGTATTGTCTGCAGTAGATGCTTAATTAATATTTGTTAAATTGAGTTGAGGGTAATTTTTAAAAATTCACTAAACCTGCTATGTAATGACTGAACAAAGAGAGATTTAGAGCTCTGTTATAGTCCAAGAAAACAGAACGAAGGTTTATTTATTTTTAAAAGATTATATTTATTTATTTATTTGTCAGAGAGAGAGAGAGAGCATGAGCAGGCAGAGCTGCAGGCAGAGGCAGAGAGAGAAGCAGGCTCCCCGCTGAGCAAGGAGCCCAATGTGGGACTCGATCCCAGGACCCTGGGATCAAGACCTGAGCCGAAGGCAGCAGCTTAACTGACTGAGCCACCCAGGCGCCCCCAGAATGAAGATTTAAACAAAATTGAAATATTTGGACTCCATTTCTCAATGTTTGATTTTGAAATATGTCCTGTTTTTGAATATTTGAATCTGACAGAAATTAATTCATTTAGCAAATATTTATTAGAATCCCACAATACGTTCAACATTGTTCTGAGTGCTGGAGAGGCGGACTGCTAGTTGACTCCGGGTAGGTAGGGAAGTCTTCTCTGAAAGGTGCCCTGCAGCGGTGGGTTGCGCAGATACCTGGGCGAGAGAGCTCGGGGAGGAGGAGACAGCGGTTGCCGAGCTGGGGAGGCGGAACGTGCCTGGCTTGGTTAAAGATGAGCAAAGATGGCAGTGAGGCCGAAGTGCCGAGAAGAGGGGCAAAGTAGGGAAGGTGGTGAAACGGGGGAGCGAGGGGGTTATGTGGCACCTAGCAGGCTAGAAAATACAGTATTGCTTGTGTCATCATATTAGCGCCTTATATTACTTGTCTAAAACATATTAAGGAGGGTTGTTTGTTTTTTAGTCATTTTAAGGTGCATAGGACATTGGTCAACAGATACAAGAGTACTTACAAAACTGACTAAGTCATTCAATATTAGAGCCCCAGCTGTGTGTCAGGTGCTTCCCTGAATACCCCAGGCAGACTTATATGACCTTACCCCCCGCCCCAATATTCTCAGGTCATATTGTTATTTATTCCAAAGTAGTAGATATTAAAATACAGTATACTTGGGCGCCTGGGTGGCTCAGTGGGTTAAGCCTCTGACTTCGGCTCAGGTCATGATCTCAGGGTCCTGGGATTGAGGCCTGACATCGGGCTCTCTGCTCAGTAGGGAGCCTGCTTCTCCCTCTCTCTGCCTGCCTCTCTGCCTGCTTGTGATCTCTCTCTCTGTCAAATAAATAAAATGCAGTATACTTATCTATTTATATGTCTTTCTTGAGGATATGGATGGTGATAATCATAATTTCTTCCAGCACCTGGCTTAGGGCGGCTGGTGGTATTGTTCGTAGAGCCTGGGCAGAGAACAAGAGAAGCAGCAGGTTTAAGGGAAAAGAAAAGTAGGTCACTTTTTCACAAGTTAACCTGAAGTACCTGTGGGATAGAAATGCCAGCAGATATTTTACTTATATTTTTTAAAAAGATTTTATTTTGTTTATTTATTTTATTTATTTGAGAGAAAGTGTGTGCCTTAGAGAGCACGAAGAAGGGGGAACAGAGATAGGGAGAGGAAGCAGCAGACTGCCCACTGACCAGGGGGCCTAAGGCGGTGCCGGTCCTAGGATTCCTGAATCATGACCAGAGCCAAAGGCAGACACTTAACCGAACCACCCAGGCACCCCCAACAGACACATTTATTATGCATCTGGAGGAGCAAGATTCAGAATAAAGATAGGTACTTGAGAGATCAGGTTATAGATCGGTAACAGTTGAAGCTGTTGTCGTAGACAAAAGTCCCCGAGAGTACATCGAGTTAAGATGAGAAGACGAGCAAAGACCAGCTTTTAAGGTTCATGTGGAAAAAGAGGAATTCTTTTTTTTTAAAGATTTTATTTATTTATTTGAGGGAGAGAATGAGCTGGGTGGGGGAGGGACAGAGGGAGAGAGTCTTAAGCAGACACTGTGCTACGTACGGAGCCCGCACAGCAGGGCTCAGTCTCATGACCCTGAAATCATGACCTGAGCCGAAATCAAGTTGGACACTTAACCTACTGAGCCACCCAGGTGCCCCGAGACCTGAGAACTTTTATGATACAAGAGAAACTTGAACATGTCTGCAAGGTAAACAGAAAGATCGCACAGATGTGGGAGAAAGGAGGGTCCGTGCATGTCAGAGCAGGTTTCTGAGGGGTCAGGAAAGGAGTTCCAGAACACATGGAAGGGTTGGGTGGGAGGTCTTTTATTCTGACAAAGGGGGAAGGATTAGTGTAGCGATCCGTCCCAATCTGTTTCCTGGTCTGTAAAAGTGGAGGGAATGTTGTGTCTTTGAATTTCCTTCTAGCTCTTACATTTTATGAATGTTAGATTAGAGTACATATCAGAACCAAACCTAGATTGCCACAGAGGTGCCTGTACAGTCTCTAAAAGATTTGTTTTAATGACTAGATAAAAGTAATCTTTAATTGACATGTCAATTGTTTGTATATCAATAGTTCATTTGGAATTTTGAGGCAGTTTTAAAAGTTCGATCCCTCAAGTGGATTAAATATTACTTTACTTCCATTATCACAATGGGTTACAGTAGTGATAAATTGTAATCTAGTGCATGGCTGAATTACTACACTTCCTAAATTAGTGTACTTAGAATGATTGAGTGTTTTCTGTTCAGTTATCTCAGTTTTATGTTTTTTCTTAGCTTTTGGGTGTAGTATATTTTAAAATTTTTTTTTTTTTTTTTATTCACTTGACAGACGGAGATAACAAGTAGGCAGAGAGGCAGGCAGAGAGAGAGGAAGGAAAGCAGGCTCCTGCTGAACAAAGAGCCCGATGCGGGGCTCGATCCCAGAACCCTGGGATCATGACCCGAGCCGAAAGCAGAGGCTTAACCCACTGAGCCACCCAGGCGCCCCTGGGTGTAGTATATTTTAGAGAGGGAAGTATATTCCTGGAAGTATTCCAGGAAGTATATTCCTGATTCTGTATAGAACAATAACAGAATAAATTTGTATTTTTGCTAGAAATTAACTAAAGGGGTAGTGGGTAATATGGTGTCTAAGTGACTAGCAGTATCTTTCATGACAAAGAGAAAACATTTGGTAATAAAGATTTACCGTAGACAACGGACAATCAACTAGTAACTTTTTTTTTTTTTTTAAAGATTTTATTTATTTTTTGACAGAGAGAGATCACAAGCAGGCAGAGAGGCAGGCAGAGAGAGAGGAGGAAGCAGGGTCTCCGCTGAGCAGAGAGCCCGATGCGGGGCTCGATCCCAGGACCCTGAGATCATGACCTGAGCCGAAGGCAGTGGCTTAACCCACTGAGCCACCCAGGCGCCCCAACTAGTAACTTTTTAAAACTGTCTGCAGAGCCTGAGGCAGACTGCTGGGCTGGGGGCAAGTCCCTTCCCTCCCTCCCCGGCATCACCACTGTCCACTTCAACAGCCAGAGTGATGCCACTTTGTCCTGCTTTCCATAATGGGCCCTCAAGTAAGAATTTACTTGAAGGGGCGCCTGGGTGGCTCAGTGGGTTAAAGCCTCTGACCTTGGCTCAGGTCATGATCTCAGGGTCCTGGGATCGAGTCCCGCATCGGGCTCTCTGCTCAGTGGGGTGCCTGCTTCCTCCTCTCTCTCTGCCTACTTGTGATCTCTCTCTGTCAAATAAATAAATAAAAGTCTTTAAAAAAAAGAATTTACTTGGAGAAAGAGTTCTGCAGCTAAATGAATACTAAAAGCATGGAGAGTTATCTTTTTGTATCATTTCATCTTCCTTAAATTTGAAATTCAAGAATACCTGATTCCTATTATGACTGAGTTCCTCAGACTTTTCTCAGAAATGTACTCATTGTTTTGCTTTCCAAAGGATAATAAAAGATAGGATATTTGTTTGTTTCTGTTTGTGCATTTATTATCTTTTTCTTCAGTAGCTCACATTTGGCTTTTCACCCAATTCTGATTCATATGATTTCCTTAAGCAAAAATTAAGATGTCCATATGCGATCTGTGTCTGGACTCCCAAATTGCACCGTATATGTTGTGGAGCCTGGATTTTTAGGTATTTATTTATTTATTTATTTATTTTTAGCGAAAGGTCTGGGGAAAGAAGGGCCGGTGGAGAGGGAAGGAGGAATCGTAAGTGGCTCCGTGCACAGCTCAGAGTCCAACTCAGGGCTCCATCTCACAAGCCTGAGGTCACGACTTGAGCTGAAAGCAAGAATCAGTCACCCAGATGACAAAGCCACCTAGGTGTCCCTGGAGTTTTAGGTATTTTTAGATAATGATTTTCAGAAAGCTGAATAGCTTTGGCTATTTCATTAAAATGAGTGCATTAGATACTAGAGTACTTCTTGAGCCTTCAGACGAGATTGGGCGCGTTCAGGGTGGTATGGCCGTAGACCTTCTTGAGCCTTCAAATTTAACTTTCCTTTGACATGTTTCCTCACATTGTTATGGCTCCATGCTGCCTGCAAGAGTGAAGCATCTTGAAACATTGTGGAAAAAATGTGAAGACAGTATTGGGTGCAATATTGGGTTAGAAAGAGAGACTTCATACAGAGAAAAAAGAACACTGATGTCCTTAGGTCATATCAAACTGGTCTGACTGAAAGAAGCTGAAATCTTGCCTGACACAGTATGAATGAGCAAAACTGTGATTTGTTTTGTAAACAGATGTGAGTGAGAGTGTTTCTTTATACTTGAGATTAACTTAATTAAGCCAGGATCTTTAGAATTCCAAATTATTCAGTTTGATGGAGGGAGCTAAATGATCAAGCTTAGAAATAATCTCCATCTATTTTTTTAAAAATATTTTAGTTATTTATTTGACAGACAGAGATCACAAGTAGAGAGAGAGAGGAGGAAGCAGGCTCCCCGCTGAGCAGAGAGCCTGATGTGGGGCTCGATCCCAGGACCCTGGGATCATGACCTAAGCCAAGGTCAGAGGCTTAACGCACTGAGCCACCCAGGCGCCCCATCATCTCCATCTATTAGCGAGTTTTACTCACTAAATAGTTTTTGTAAGTTTGTATTTTTTAAAAAGATTTTGTTTATTTATTTGACACAGAGAGAGGGGATCATAAGTAGGTAGAGAGGCAGGCAGAGAGAGTGGGGAAGCAGGCTTCCCTCCAAGTAGAGAGCCTGATGTGGGGCTCAATCCCAGGACCCTGAGATCATGACCTGAGCTAAAGGCGGAGGCTTAACCCACTGAGCCTCCCAGGTGCCCCTGTATTTTTTAATTCATTGTAGAAAATGAACGTTCTCTTCTGATGTTTTTCATGAGACAGGCAGAGGGAGAAGCAGGCTCCCCAAGGAGCAGGAAGCCTGATGCGGGATTTGATCCCAGTGCCCTGGGATCGTGACCTGAGCCGAAGGCAGACACTTAACCATCTGAGCCTCCCAGGTGCCCCAAAGGTGGCGGCGGCTTGGCCCAAAGGGCGAGGTTCCATCCAGACTTGAACTCGGATCTCTGGAGTCAGAGTCCAGTGCTCACCATTATGCCATGCAACTGCCGCTTCTGATACTTTTGTTGCTTGATTTATATACAGGTTTCACAGTTCAGCCTGGAGACCGGTGGAGTCTAGAGGTGGGACAAGTGTATGTCATTACAGTAGAAGTGTTTGATAAAAGCAGTACAAAGGTCTATATTTCAGATGTGAGTGTCTCTTGTGTTTTTCCAGCCCCATGTATAGATAACTTCTTGAGTGGGCCACCTTTCTGGCTAGGAAGGCTTTCTTTTTTTTGCTTCTAGGCTTTACTTTTAAAGTTACAAAAAATTAAAAAAAAATAAAGTTACTACTTTATTAGGATTATTAAATAGTTCTGTCCTTTAGGAAAGCTAAACTGAAAGTAAAATACATAATTCAGTCAGAATTCTAGGAAAGAGTTGAAGGGAAGGCCAGAACGTTTTGGAGGGTATCTCATTCTAGGACTCCCTCGGAGTTGGTCATTTCTGTTTGGCAGTGGTGCAAGGAACCGTGGAGTCCCAGAGGACAGTACCGCACTTACACTCCAGTGCCCTTTGGGGTTTTTTTCCCTGAAAAGATGTTAACTTATGGAATGGCAAAAATTACACCAAAATATATATAAACTTTGACTCTATTTCTGATCACTTGCCATTAATGGATCGTTCAAATACCATTTTAAAATTACCTCTTTCCAACTTAGCATTTCCATGAGGAGAGTGAAAGTTTTGTTTTTATTTGTCCCCAGAGAGCATAGCTACACTTTTAATTTTTTTATGCTTTGGGATTAAGCTGGCCATCGGGAAAAAGCAAACATCTCAGTTTTGTGTCCCTATTGGGCTGATTCACAGAATCTCAGGATCATGTACCAGTTCCGAAGGGAGTACTTTGAGGAGCAGCTCACTACTGTGAATGGGTCTTACCACGTAGTCAAAGCCTTGAAAAGTGGTGTCGTGGTGATAAATGCATCCCTGACTTCTGTCGTCTACCAGGTAGGAATTACAAGGACAGTCTTTGAAGCCCCCAGTACTGGTGAGGCTCAGCTGACTTACTGATGTACAGGGAGACACACGGTCTGTCGCACCCGCCTTTCATAAACTTGAAGAGGAACTGACGACCAGTACCCTCGGTCGCTCGTACCCGTGCAGAGTCTCTGTTGCCGTCTTTGTTAGTGCTCACGACTGCATCTGTGCTCGTTGGTGGACATACCATTTGAGGTTCTTTAAAAAATTATTTCATGTGTGCGTTTCCATGTGTTGTCAGGCTTACGTAGAGTACTTTTAGTCTGAAGATCCAAAGGGTTAATACGTCAGTTTATTTAGCCGCGCCACCAACACTGAACTTTCTATGCTTCCATTGTTTCACTCTTGTAAATGCCATAACTGAGTTTCTTTGTGTAATTTTTTTTTTATTTTTTTTTAAAGATTTATTTATTTATTTATTTGACAGAGAGAGATCACAAGTAGGCAGAGAGGCAGGCAGAGAGAGAGGAGGAAGCAGGCTCCCTGCTGAGCAGAGAGCCCGATGCGGGACTCGATCCCAGGACCCCGAGATCATGACCTGAGCCGAAGGCAGCGGCTTAACCCACTGAGCCACCCAGGCGCCCATGTGTAATTTTTTTCTTTTGGTTAATTTTCATATGGCATAATGCCAAAAATGGAATTACTGGGTAAAAGGATAAAGTATGAATCTGTTTCTACTGTTTCTAAAATGCATGAATTTCTGGTTTTGTTTTGTTTTTTTATTTGTGTGAGAAAGAGAGAGCACAAGCAGGGGGAGTGGCAGGCAGAGGGAGAAGCAGGCTCTCCACCGAACAAGGAGCCTGATGCCGGACTCGATCCCAGGACCCTGGGATCAGGACCTGAGCCACAGGCAGATAGTTAGAAGATTGAGCCCCCCAGGCATCCCAAGTTTCTGGTTTTTAATAGCCTGCAATTTCCTAGACTTCCTTTTTCTCCGTGGGTCTTTTCATCTGGCGGTTTAAGATAGACCCGGGGGCGGTCCTTGGCTCTTCGTTCCCGCCACCTGCTACATTTAGTACAGTACTGAACGCCGTGTCAGTCTCAGCGTCTCTCAGACCCATTTCTTAGTAACCCCACAGTGTCTTTTTTTTTTTTTTTTTTAAGATTTTATTTATTTGAGAGACAGAGTGAGAGAGAACATTGAGCAGGCTGAGGGGCAGAGAGAGCAGCACATTTCCTGCTGAGCAGGGACCCCAGCGTGGGGCTCAATCCCAGGACCATGGGATCATGACCTGACCTGAAGGCAGATGCTTAACCAACTGAGTCACCCAGGAGCCCCGAGAAATGAACAGATCTCTATACGTTGATTTTGTATTCTGCAACTTTACTGAATTCATTCATTAATTCTGGCAGTTTTTTTGTGGAATCTTTTTGAGTTTTCTGTATATAGTATCATGTCATCTGCAAATAGTGGAAGTTTTACTTCTTCCTTACCAATTTTAAAAAAAAATATTTTATTTATTTATTTGACAGAGAGAGAGAGATCACAAGCAGGCAGAGAAGCAGGCAGAGAGAGAGGGGGAAGCAGGCTCCCCACTTAGCAGAGAGCCGGATGCGGGGCTCGATCCCAGGACCCCAAGATCATGACCTGAGCCAAAGGCAGAGGCTTTAACCCACTGAGCCGCCCAGGCACCCCACCCCTGATGCATTTTTGTTGTTGTTGTTGTCGTCTGATTACTGTGGTACTACTACTAGTACTGCGTTGAATAAAAGTGGTGAGAGGGGTAGCTCAGATGGTTAAGTGTCTGCTTTGGCTCAGATCATGATCCTAGGGTCCTGGGATTGAGCCCTGTATTGGGCTCCTTGCTCAGCTGAGAACCAGCTTCTCCTTCTCCCTCTGCCATTTCCCCTGATGATGATCTCTTGCTTGTGTTCTCTCTCTCTCTCAGACAAATAAAACCTTTAAAAAAAAAAAAAAAAGCGGTGAGCGTAGACATCCTGGTCTTGTTCCTGACCTTAGGGGAAAAGTTCTGTTTTCCCCCACTAAAGATGATGTTAGCTGTGGGTTTTTCATAAACAACCTTTATTATGTTGAGGTATATTCCCTCTAAACCCACTTTGTTGAGGGTTTTTATCATGAGTGGATGTTGTACTTCTCACATGCTTTTTCTGCGTCTATTGAAACAATCACATAGTGTTTTTTTTTAAGATGTTATGTATTCATTTGAGAGAGAGTTGTGAGTGGGGGCGGGACAGAAGGAGAGGGTGAATACTTAAGCAGACTCCCCACTGAACATGGGGCCTGACGTGGGGCTCAGTCATACAACCCTGAAATCATGACCTGAGCTGAAACAAAGAGTCAGACACGTAACTGACTGAGCCACCTGGGCACTCCTCACGATAGCACCGTTTACTTACTTCGTTTATAGAAGGAAACTGGTTGAGTAATTCATTAGCACACCATTTGCTGATGCTTTGAATATGAATGGGTTATAATAACAGTCCTTATAAAATCTATTTTGTTCCTTTTTTTCCCCATTCTTATAGAATAAAAATATTCAGCCTATAAAATTTCCAATCATACATCAGCAAGAAGTGAATATATATTTTCCCATCAAGCTTACACCCGACTTTCTGGCATTTCCTCATCATCCTATGGGAATATTATATCGGTATAAAGTGCAGGTATGGTGTCCTATTATATGAGAATTTACAAAGAGATAAGTCAGTTTCTCTGTTAATTTAGTTTATTGAAGTTTGGTTAATGTTAATTTTTATTTCTCCCTGATCCTAATAATATAATTCAGTTCCTGGTGATAACAAAGTCATGTTCTTGAATGCTGCCGTAATAAGACTTGCTGTACTTTTTGTCTCTCTTCCCTGTATCCTTTACTTGGGACTTTTGTAAGGTTTTTGTCAAGCTCCCCTGTGCTCTTTTTAACATTTTGTGATACTTCCAATTACATAGCGTCCTTTTAGTTTCTCTTACTCATTTAGCTACTTTACTATAGCATCACAGCTTTTTTTTTTTTTCCTTTAAAGATTATTTATTTATTTATTTGGCAGAGAGAGACACAGAGACAGAGGGAACACAAGCAGGGCAAGTGGGAGAGGGAGAAGCAAGCCTCTGGCCAAGCAGGGAGCCCAATGCAGGCCTTGATCCCAGGACCCCAGGACCACAGGACCCTGACCTGCCGAAGGCAGACGCTCAATGATTGAGCCACCCAGGCGCCCAGCTTCTTTTTTAAAAAAAGATTTACTTAATTATTTGACAGACAGAGATCACAAGTAGGCAGAGAGGCAGGCAGAGAGAGAGGGGGAAGCAGGCTCCCTGCTGAGCAAGGACTCCCCCCACCCCCCATGCGGGGTTTGATCCTAGAACCCTGGGATCATGACCTGAACCGAACGAAGGCAGCGGCTTAACCCACTGAGCCACCCAGGCGCCCCTACCTTCTTTTTTTTCTTGAAGTTTTATTTATTTAAGTAATCTGTACACCCCACGTGGGGCTCAAACTCATGACCCTGAGATGAAGAGTCACAGGCTCTTCCGACTGAGCCGACCAGATGCCCCAGCAGCACAGCCTCTTGATATGTCCATAAATCATTTGTTATATATTTTTATTGTTATTATTTATTTTTAAGATTTTATTTATTTATTTGAGAGAGACAGACCATGAGCTGAGAGAGGGAGAAGCTGACTCCCTGCTGGGCAGGGAGCCCAATGTGGGGCTCAATTTCAGGACCTTGGGATCATGACCTGAGCCGAAGGCAGACACTTAACTGACTGAGGCACCCAGGCGCCCTATTTATTTCTGACTTCTTATTTCACCAGATTTTACATCTTTACCTAAATTCCATTTTCCTCCTTTGGCAGTTAAACATAAAGTTATATTTTTTCACAGGTAGAGGGTGGCAGTGGCAGCTTCACTTGGATCTCTTCCAATGAGACGGTAGCCATGGTGACCACTAAAGGAGTGGTGACTGCAGGTCAGGTCAGAGGGAACAGTACTGTTTTGGCCCGAGATGTACAAAATCCCTTTCGATATGGAGAAATTAAGGTAAACAACTCTCCAAAGAGCCTTATTATCATACCCTGAGACGCTGCTGTCTTAATTTAAGTACAGAACATGTTTAAAAGTCTTTCTAGTCCAAATTGGGTATTTGAAAATGATACTTAAATTAATTCTGGAAGTACAACTTAAATATTTCTGGACCTGGGTTGAATCCTGCTTCACTTAATAGCAAGTTTCTGAATGGGTGTTTTTGTTTCCTTGTCTCTAAAATGGGAATAATGATAGTATCTACTTCAAAGTGTTATTGTCAGAAGAAAATGAGATAATGTTTTACCTCATTGCTTGGAATATATTCAATACTTAATATTATCTATTTTTGTTACTGTGTTTTGTCATTATTATATATATATGACCTTCATAGTAACATTATTTCTGGTCTCATATTTGCTTGCCAATCTTGTTTCTAAAAGATTGAAAACACTTTTCAGTGTATTATACAACCACATTACTGTTTTTTCCCCACTTCTAATATATGTTGATGTATGTTGTTGTTCCCTGAAAAACTTCGTGTTTTGTTCAGTGAACATGTACTGAGTACCCTTAAGACGTATCCCACCGTGCCGGGTATCGTAAGACATTTAAACAAACATAACATACATGTCTACTTTAAAGAATCTAAATTATTTTTTTTAAGATTTTATTTATTTATTTGACAGAGAGAGACACAGCAGGAGAGGGAACAGAAGCAGGGGGGAGAGGGAGAAGGAGAAGCAGGCTTCTCGCCGAGCGGAGAGCCCGATGTAGGGCTCCATCCTAGGACCCTGGGATCATGACTCGAGTGGAAGGCAGACGCCTAACGATTGAGCCACCCAGGCGCCCCTAAAGAATCTAAATTCTAATAGGAGGATCTAGTCACATGAAGTTAAATAACACTTTAAGGAAATGATATGAGTTATTTTAAAGCAGTATATGATTGAGAGCTAATTAAATTGTATAATAAAAGTACTATTAGTTTATAAAATAAATATCATTGTAGATATGACTAGTCAGAGACTATTATGAAGAGATGAGAACTTGAACACGACTTTGAAGGACAGAACAAAACTAAGACCTAATGGTCAACGTCAAACTGCTAATTTTTTTTTTTAAGATTTTATTTATTTATTTGACAAAGAGAGATCACAAGTAGATGGAGAGGCAGCAGAGAGAGAGAGAGAGAGAAGCAGACTTCCTACTGAGCAGAGAGCCCCATGCAGAACTCGATCCCAGGACCCTGAGATCATGACCTGAGCCGAAGGCAGCGGCTTAACCCACTGAGCCACCCAGGCGCCCGAAACTGCTAATTTTTTAATAAAGTTTTATCAGAACACAACTGACTTCATTCATTTATATATGGTCTCTGGTCACTTTCGAGACACAATTACACAGTGGGGGGTTGCCACAGAAACCATGTGGTCCCCAAAGCCTAAAATATCTGCTATCTAGCCTTTTCCATAAAACATTTGCTGATCCCCTACTGTAGACAGTGGGGGAGGCAACACAGGTTTTTCAGGTTAATAATATGATAAAACTTGTGTTTAGAAAGTATCTAATTATTTTTTCCATCTGACAACTTAAGATTTTATTCATTTATTTGTTCGAGAACACAAGCAAGGGGGAGAGGCAGGCAGAGGCAGAGGGAGAAGCAGGCTCTTCACTGAGTGGGAGCCCAGCACGGGACTCTGGGATCATGACCTGAGCCAAAGGCAGACACTCAACTAACTGAGCCACCCAGGCACCCCAAACATAACTTTCTTGAAAGATTAATTTCTTTTCTCTCCAGATATATGTCCTAAAACTGAACAAAATGGAGCTGTTACCGTTTCATGCTGATGTGGAGATCGGCCAGATTATAGAAATCCCCATTGCAATGTACCATGTAAATAAGGAGCACAAAGACGTCATTGTGTTCACAGACTGCTCTCATTTATTGTTGGATCTGAACATGGATAAGCAAGGAGTCTTTACTCTTTTCAAGGAAGGTAAGAGTCAGCCTTTTATTTTCTCCTTTCCTCGTCATTGAATGAGAGAACCAATCATCGATTCAGAAAGTACAACTTATAGTCTAAATTCACACATTACCTTTCTTTACAGTGCTTTTTAAAATTCTGTCTACTGCCTCATTATAATGTAATTTAGAAACAAAAGCCCACCAGTTGATGGGGCACCTGGGTGCCTCAGTGGGTTAAGCCTCTGTGTTTGGCTCGGGTCATGATATTGGCATCCTGGGATCAAGCCCTGCATTGGGCTCTCTGCTTGGCAGGAAGCCTGCTTCTCCCTCTCCCTCTACCCCTGCTTGTACACTCTCTCTCTCTCTGTCTCTCTCTGTGTCAAATAAATAAAATCTTAAAAGAAAAGGTTTTGTTTATTTATTTGACAGAGAGAGAGCACAAGCGGGAGTGTGGCAGGCGAGAAGCAAGTTCCCTACTGAGCAAGGAGCCTGATGCAGGACGTGATCCCATACACTTCACCACTGAGCTACCCAGGATCCCTGAAGCTCACTTTCAGTATTACATTTTGGCTCAAAAAATGTGAGAGGTTTTTCCATTGCCAGTGGAATAGAGCTGAAATCCTTTTAGTTTAATGTTCAAGGTATCTACAAGATAACGCAATTTACGTTTCATAAAAAAAATACTACTTTAGGGGCACCTGGGTTGCTCAGTGGGTTAAGCCTCTGCCTTCAGCTCAGGTCATGATCTCAGGGTCCGGGGATTGAGCCCCGCATCGGGCTCTCTGCTCAGCAGGGAGCCTGCTTCCTCCTCTCTCTCTGCCTGCCTCTCTGCCTACTTGTGATCTCTCTCTGTCAAATAAATTAATTAATTAATAAATTAAGGCAAAAGAAACAAAAGCGAAAATGAACTTTTGGGACTTCCTCAAATTCAAAAGCTTCTGCACAGCAAAGGAAACAGTCAAAAAAACAAAGAGGCAACCCACGGAATGGGAGAAGATATTTGCAAATGGCAGTACAGACAAAAGGTTGATATCCAGGATCTATACTGAACTCCTCAAACTCAACACACACAAAACAGACAATCATATCAAAAAATGGGCAGAAGATATGAACAGACACTTCTCCAATGAAGACATACAAAGGGCTATCAGACACATGAAAAAATGTTCATCATCACTAGCCCTCAGGGAGATTCAAATTAAAACCACATTGAGATACCACCTTATGCCAGTTAGAATGGCCAAAATTAGCAAGACAGGAAACAACATGTGTTGGAGAGGATGTGGAGAAAGGGGAATCCTCTTCCACTGTTGGTGGGAATGCAAGTTGGTGCAGCCACTTTGGAGAACATTGTGGAGATTCCTCAAAAAATTAAAAATAGAGCTTCCCTATGACCCTGCCATTGCACTCCTGGGTATTTACCCCAGACATACAGATGTAGTGAAAAGAAGGGCCATCTGCACCCCAATGTTCATAGCAAAATGGCCACGGTCATCAAACTGTGGAAAGAACCAAGATGCCCTTCAACGGACGAATGGATAAGGAAGATGTGGTCCATATACACGATGGAGTATGATGCCTCTATCAGAAAGGATGAATACCCAACTTTTGTAGCAACACGGACGGGACTGGAAGAGATGATGCTGAGTGAAATCAGTCAAGCAGAGAGAGTCAGTTATCATATGGTTTCACTTATTTGTGGAGCATAACAAATAGCATGGAGGACATGGGGAGATGGAGAGGAGAAGGGAGTTGGGGGAAATTGGAAGGGGAGGTGAACCATGGGAGACTATGGACTCTGAGAAACAATCTGAGGGGTTTGAAGTGGTGGGGAGGTGGGAGGTCGGGGTACAAGGTGGTGGGTACTAGAGAGGGCACGGATTGCATGGAGCACTGGGTGTGGTGAAAAAATAAGGAATACTGTTATGCTGAAAATAAATAAAAAATAAATTTAAAAAATTTTTTTTAAAGTACTACTTCATACTTTGACTTCCTTCATATATGGCTCCAGCTAAACTATTTAAGTTAAAATTTCCCGTGTAGTCCTTCATATACTCACATGTATCGTGTTTATATTTCTGTCTTTGCTCAGTCATCAGTCTGACATACTGTCTTCTCTAGATCTACATCTTCCTTGCTCCCCGACTAGAAGTGATCATTCTGTTTTCTAGATCTCTATACTGCTCATGTTTTACTAATCCCTTAATTTATGTAAATGTTCAGTCGCCCCTTCCGAACTATAGATGCCTCGAAGTTAGGATCTTTGCTCATATTTGTATCTTCACTGAACATGAAATTGTGTCGTACACGGTATATATCTGTTAATAGAAGGAACAGGTTTTTATATCAATTTGACATAAACAACGGGAGCCTAGTAGTTAGTGTGCGAGATCAAGATTTTCTTTTTTAAGATTTTTTTTTAAGATTTTATTTATTTATTTGATTGACAGTTCATAAGCAGGCAGAGAGAGAGGAGGAAGCAGGCTCCCCGCCGAGCAGAGCGCGTGATGCGGGGCTTGATCCCAGGACCCTGGGATCATGACCTGAGCCGAAGGCAGAGGCTTTAACCCACTGAGCCACTCAGGAGCCCCTCTTTTTTAAGATTTTATTTATTTATTTATTTATTTGACAGGGAGATACACGGCAAGAGAGGGAACACAAGCAGGGGAAGTGGGAGATGGAAAAGCAGGCTTCCCGCGGCCAAGCAGGCAGCCCAGTGTGGGGCTGGATCCCAGGACCCTAGGATCATGACCTGAGCCAAAGGCAGACACTTAATGACTGAGCCACCCAGGCGCCCCAAAATGTTTTTTAATGTATTAAAATTCTTATATTTCTGTAGACTGATCCCTTTGAGAACTGACTGCTTGTTATCCTAATGAAGTCTTTTTTTTTTTTTGATTTGCAGGTATTCAAAGACCTGGGCCAACACACTGTTCTAGTATACATATAGCAGCCAAGTCTCTAGGCCATACCCTGGTAACAGTGAGTGTGACTGAGTCTGAGGAGTACTTGGAGAGCAGTGCCACATTTGCTGCTTATGAACCCCTAAAGGTGAGACATTTCATGGTAAGGGATTGACATATCTTTTCATGGAATCCACTGTGTCCACGTCAGAGGTTTCCCAGCTCTCTGTGAGGTCTATTAAAGATCAGTTATATTTGTGTTTTCTTTATGGACCAGCTCTGTCATCAAATCAGTATCAGGTATCAGGGAGTTTACGCCCTCATGTTTCTGCCACAGGAATATCTTTAAGCTGTATCAGCGAGTTTAGATATTCCCCTGGATTTCTTCTTTTTTCTTGAAATATAAAATATGGATAGTAAAGTATGTAAAGCACACTAATCCTAAGGTACTATTTGAATTTTTACCTGTGTGTATATTCCTGTAAACACAACCCTGAATAAGATATTGAGTATTAGTATGGCCTCTTTTGAAGAACTCTGAAAGAAAACTTTATTCAGAGAGGGACATTAGTTATTTTTAACCTTCATACTTAAGAATTTTCAGCATAACTATCATTATTTAGGGCCCTACAGATCGGTCCATGATAACTGGGACACTATGACAGATGGCGTTTCAAAACAAAAGTAGAGCCTTTTGTTTGCTTTCATATTTGAATCCTCCAGGAGCTAAAACTGATGTCTACAAGTTCTTGCTAATAGATACTGATAAATCCTGAGTCAGTGTTTCTTGGGATAAGGAGGCACCCATAGGGGGAAAAATTAACACTAACGAAAGAAGCAAGGTAAGTTAATTTTAAAATTTGCATTTTAAGTTGGCCTTATTACACATTATGTAGCAGAAGTATTAAACATACCATTCAAGCACATTTCATTTGTTCTCAGTGGATGAATGATCTTAGTTGCCTAATTAAGTGAAAGTACTTGGCTGTGGCTCCTTGTTGTTTTATTTTATTTATTTATTTTTTAAAGATTTTATTTATTTATTTGACAGAGAGAGATCACAAGTAGGCAGAGAGGCAGGCAGAGAGAGAGGAGGAAACAGGCTCCCCGCTGAGCAGAGAGCCCGATGCGGAACTCGATCCCAGGACCCTGAGATCATGACCTGAGCCGAAGGCAGCGGCTTAACCCACTGAGCCACCCAGGCGCCCTCCTTGTTGTTTTATTGGGTTTTTTATTTTATGATTATTCCAAACATTATTTTGTATTGTGTGTCAACAGATCATATTTCCCCTGGACAAAAACCGCCCCTAAAGGAAAGGAAGTAAAATGATGATTTTCCTTTTCTTTGTAGTGCTTTGGTCGTATATTTTTCCCTTTACCTGCTTAAAAGAATATGTGTTTTCCATCTTTCTTATCAATATCGTGTTTCATTACGTGGTATAGCTCTCAATTTGTCCTTTTACATATCAGTCCAATTCAGTTGATCTGGTTAATTTTGGACTATGTATCTAGGGAAAGGGAATAATCTCTGTCTTGCTTTCTCAGGGAGGCCTTCTGTGAAACTTCTAATTCTGTTTCTTCTACTAGAGGCTTGTATGGCACAGTGTACTATGCCTTTTGGTGATGCCCATCATGCTCTTTATCTACTTCAAATCTGTCTTTCCCAAACCATGAGCTCCACTGTGACACAAGATCTTATTTGACTTTTTATTACTATATCCCCAATGGGCCATCAGTGAATAGTTGTTGAATTGAATTATACGTACATTATTTAAGAGAATACTGCCATTAGACATAGGAATGTTTAATTTTTTTAAAAGATTTTATTTGACATAGAGAGAGATCACAAGTAGGCAGAGAAGCAGGCAGAGAGAGAGGAGGAAGCAGGCTCCCTGCTGAGCAGAGAGCCTGATGCGGGGCTCGATCCCAGGACCCTGAGATCATGACCTGAGCTGAAGGCAGAGGCTTTAACCCACTGAGCGACCCAGGCGCCCCGGAATGTTTAATTTTAATAGCATTCAATAATAAATATGATTGACTAGTTCAGGAAAGAAATACTGGCATGATTTGTTTATATTTTTAATGATTGCTTAACTCTATACTTCATTTTACAACTTAGTCACTGTTGTAGATAGACACCGTGTGCCACATGAAAATAACCTATACTTTTATAATACTTTATTTTCTGAAGACAAGTTTGCTCATCTATAATAGGATCCAAGTTCTCTGTGTACTGGAGTGAATAATTCCAGTCTTGACTCTACCTCCTAGGTGGGAGTTCTTTGAGAAATGGAGTGAAGTATATAGATGTATTATTTTATTTTTTTTTAAAGATTTTATTTATTTATTTGACAGACAGAGATCACAAGTAGGCAGAGAGGCAGGCAGAAAGAGGAAGGGAAGCAGGCTCCCCGCTGAGCAGAGAGCCCGATGCGGTACTCAACCCCAGAATCCTGGGATCATGACCTGAGCTGAAGGCAGAGGCTTAACCCACTGAGCCATCCAGGCACCCTATATTATTTTATATTTTTTGGACAAAAGTTCTTTGCTAACTTAATAAAATACCATTTAATGGATAAATTCTTAGAAACATGCAATCTTCCTGGGGCACCTGGGTAGCTCAGTCAGTTAATTGTCTGACTCTTGATTTTGGCTCAGGTCATGATCTCAGGGTTGTGAGATTAAACCTCATGTCAGGCTCTGAGTTCAGTGGGGAGTCTGCTTGAGATTTTCTCTCTACCTCACCCCCACCCCCTTCTTTCTAAAATAAATGAACCTTTTTTTTTTTTTTTTGGTTTGTTTGTTTGTTTGTTTGTTTAAATAAGGAGACATACAATCTTCTAGAACTGAATCAGGAAGAAATAGAAAATCTGAACAGAGTGATTGCTCTTAATGAAATTGCATTGTAATCAAAAAATTGCCAGCAAACAAAAGTCCAGGGCCAGATGGATTCAGAGGTGAATTCTACCAAACATATAAAGAAGAGTTAATAGCTCTTCTCCTCAAACTATCCCCCAAAAATAGAAAAGGAAGGAAAGCTTCCAAATATATCCTATAAGGCCAGCATTATCTGATACCAAAACTAGACTAAGACACCGTGAAGAAAGAAGACTAAGGTCAATATTACTGATGAGCATAACTGCAGGTCTCCAGTGAAATATTAGCACACCACACACAACAGTATATTGAAAGAATCATTCACCACATTCAAGTGAGATTATTCCAGGAAAGCAAGGATCGTTCAGTATTCACAAATCAATCAACATAATAAGGGCCATATATGATAAAGCTACAGCTAATCTCATACTCAATCGTGAAAAACTGAGAGCTTTTCCTCTAAGATCTGAGAAAGACAAGGATGCCACTCTTACTACTTTCATTCAACATAGTATTAGAAGTCCTAGCTATAGCAATCAGACAAGAAAAAGAAACAAGAGGCTTCCGTATTGGTATAAAAGTTAAACTGTCACTTTTTGCAGATGACCTGATACTACACGTAGGAAATCCTAAAGACACCCCCAAAAATACTAGAAGTAATAAATGAATTAGTAAGGTTGCAGGATACAAAATTAATACCCAGAAATTGGTGATATTTCTATACACTAATAATGAGGTAGCAGAAAGAGAAATTAAGAAAATAACACCATTTACAATTACACCAGAAAGAATAAAATACCTAGGAATAAATTTAACCAAGGAGGTAAAATACCTGTACTCTGAAAACCATAAAACACTGATGAAAGAAATTAAAGATGACACAAACAAATGGAGAGATACTCCATGCTGATGGATTAGAAAAATTAATATTGTTAAAATGCTCATATTAGCCAAAGCAATCTATAGATTCAACACAATCCATACCAAGATGCCAACAGCGTTTTTCACAAAACCAGAACAAATAATACTAAAATTTGTATGGGACCACAAAAGACCCCAAATAGCCAAAGTCATCCTCAAAGAGAAGAACAAAGCTTGGGTGTATCACAATCCCACATTTCAAGATATGCTATGGGGCGCCTGGGTGGCTCAGTGGGTTAAAGCCTCTGCTTTCAGCTCAGGTCATGATCCCAGGGTCTTGGGATCGAGCCCTGCATCGGTCATGATCTCTGGTCAGCAGGGAGCCTGCTTCCTCCCCTCTCTTTCTGCCTGCTCTCTGCCTAATTGTGAGCTCTAGCTGTCAAATAAATAAAATCTTAAAAAAAAGATACGCTACAAAGCTGTAGTAATCAAAACAGTATGGTACTGACATAAAAATGGACACATCAATAAATGGAACAGACTGGAGATCCCAAAAATAAACCCGTGATTATACGGTTAATCAATCTTCAATGAAGGAAGCAAGAATATCCAGGGGGGAAAGGACAGTCTCTTTAATAGATGGTGCTGGGAAGTCTGGATAGTCGCCTGCAAAGAACAAAACTGGACCACTGTCTAACACCATATACAGAAATATACACAAAATGGATTAAAGACCTACATGGGAGACCTTAAACCATAAAAATCATAGAAAGAGCATAGGCAGTAGTTTCTCTGACATCAGCCATTCGAACATTTTTCTAGATGTCTCCTGAGCAAGGTGAACAAAAGCAAAAGCAAACTATTGGACTACATCAAAATAAAGACCTTCTGTACCGGGAGGGAAACTACCACAAAAGCAAAGGTAATCTATGGAATGGGAGAAGATATTTGCAAATGATGTATCTGTTGAGGGGTTAATGTCCAAAATATATAAAGCACTTACACACCTCAACACTAAAAAAAACTTAAGTTTTTAAAAAATGGACAGAGAACCTGAAGAGACATTTTTCCAAAGAAAACATACAAATGGCCAACAGACACACAAAAAGATGTTCAAGATCACTCAGCATCAGGGAAATGCAAATGAAAACCACAGTGAGACATCACCTCACACCTGTCAGAACGGTTGCATTAAAAAAGAGAAGAAACAGCAAGTCTTAGAGAGAAGGTGGAGAAAAAGGGACCCTCATGCACTGTTGATGGGAATATAAATT
This sequence comes from Mustela nigripes, assembly GCF_022355385.1. Classification (NCBI taxonomy): domain Eukaryota; kingdom Metazoa; phylum Chordata; class Mammalia; order Carnivora; family Mustelidae; genus Mustela; species Mustela nigripes. The sequence continues at coordinate 66,884,239 of NC_081566.1, forward strand.
GGTGCAGCCACACTGGAAGACAGTATTGAAGGTCCTCATAAAACTAAAAATAGAACTATCTTATGATCCAGTAATTCCACTACTGGGTATTTAGCCAAAGAAAATGAAGACACTAAGAAGATGTACGCGCCCTTGTGTTTGTTGGAACTTATTTACAATAGCCAAGATATGGAAGCAACCAAGCTGTCCATCAGAAGATGAATGGATAAGGAAGATGCGATGCATATGTACGTACAAACACAGAGGAATATTACACAGCCACAAAAAAGAGCTCATACCATTGTACCAACATAGATAGACCTAGAGGGTATTATGAGAAGTGAAATAAGTCAGACTGAGAAAGACAAATGATTCTGTACAATTTCACTCATATGTGGTATCTAAAAAACAAAACAAATAAATAAATTTTAAAAAAGCACAATCAGTCCTATCAATACAGAGAACAAACTGATGGTTGCCAGATTGGTGCAGGTGGATAGACAAAATGGGTGAAAAGGAGTGGGAGATACAGTCTTCTAGTTATGGAGTGAATAAGTCATGGGAATAAAAGTCACTGTGTAGGGAACATGGTGGTACTATACTAGTGTGGTATAGGAACAGATGGTAGCTCTACTTCTGAGCACAGCATAACGAGATGTTGAGTCTCTGTTGTACATGTGACACTAATATAACATTGTGTGTCAGCTATACTCAGATTTTAAAAAGTAAAATATCCATTTTTTTAAAAAAATTTATTTATTTATTTGACAGAGATCACAAGTAGGCAGAGAGGCAGGCAGAGAGAGAGAGAGAGGAGGAAGCAGGCTCCCTGCTAAGCAGAGAGCCCTATGCGGGGCTCGATTCCAGGACCCTGAGATCATGACCTGAGCCGAAGGCAGAGGCCTTAACCCACTGAGCCACCCAGGCGCCCCTAAAATATCCATTTAAAATGTTTATACAGCTACTTGTACCTTTTATGTGCCCAACATTGTACTAAATCCGTTAAGGAAGAGACATTCTCCTTTTTTTGTTGTTTTTTATTTTTATATGCATTTTTTGAAGATTTTATTTATTTACTTGAGAGGGAGAGGGAGAGAGAACACAAGCAGGCAGCTGTAGGGTGAGGGAGAAGCAGACTCTCCACTGTGCCAGGAGCCCGATGTGGGGCTCGATTCTAGGACCCCAGGATCATGGCCCGAGTCAAAGGCAGATGCCCAACCGTCTGAGCCACCCAGGTGCCCCAGACATTCTCGTAAAAGTTAGGTAGAAGATGCTTTCTTCTCTGAATAATTTTATATAACTAGAAAGCATAAGAAGTATTATTACACTCAAATGTGAAACATTGTACATATTCAAACAGCATTAGGAGATGAACTAGTGTACAAATGAATAGTAGAGATGAGTATTGTAAGAATTCTGAGGATGTGGAAATGGTTGTGGTCTGGAATGTTTTGATATTAATGGGTGAGGTGACACACAAGTCAGGCCTGAACAATAGGTAGGGTCTGATTGAATACAGAGGTTGAGAAGCATCAAGTGAGAGGCATCGTGTACATGTCTCCTGATTTGGGAGTTCATTCTAATGTCATTGTCAGCAATCAACTAGTTTTCACTTTACAGACTGTTGAGTTCCATGACCAATCAAGGGTTTCTTTGAATGTCATCAGGCTGTAAACCCTGTAGAGGTGGCTTTGGTGACGTGGCAGTCTGTGAAGGAAATGGTGTTTGAAGGGGGGCCCCGTCCATGGATCTTGGAGCCCTCCCGATTCTTTCTGGAGTTGAGCATGGAGAAAACAGAGAAAATTGAATTAACACAAGTCCGGCTGCCAGCTAAGAGAAAACAGAACCAGTACATCTACCGGGTCTTGTGCCTGGATTTGGGGGAACAAGTAAGTAGGAAAAAAGTCTTTTTCTAACATTGCTTTTAGCAGTAAGACCTCGAGTCTTTTTTGCTTCTAGCCATTCCTTTTCAGATTCTAATAGATTTCATTTAGAGACTGGGTAGGAAAATTCTTTTTTTTCTTCCAAATTTTTGTTTAAATTCTAGTTAGTTAAAACAGGAAAATTCTGGTTTTTGATTAGATCTGTGCAGATAAGATAGTAAGTGTGTTGCCCTTTATCAGTTGAATTAGTTTTATTATTTTAGAAGCAGTGATGGATGCACACACAGCTGTGCCCGCTTCTGCCAAACCAGTAACACAGGTTTGCAGTTTCACTAGGGTTGAGAATTCAGTGTATGACTCTGTAACCAGCCCACAAAAAATCGATGTATAATTTTAACTTAAAAAGAATTGAGCTTCTTTCTAACATCTCTTGTGAACTTTGCTGTGTATGCGGCTGGAGGCCAGCCGTGTCAGAGCAGAGTCCTCCCCGGCCGAGCCCTCTTGCCTTTGTCTCCACATTCTGTCCATTTGGTGCTTCCAGCAGAGAAATGTTGAAACACAAAATAGTTTTTCCACTTTTTATCAACTGATAACAAGGTTTGGTGGAGAAAAAGGCTGAAGTAATTGGCCAGAACTGAAATTTTAAAAAGATTTTATTTATTTATTGGACAGAGAAACAGTGAGAGAGGGAACACAAGCAGGGGGCGTGGGAGAGGGAGAAGCAGGCTTTCCGCCGAGCAGGAAGCCCGATGCGGGCTGATCCCAGGACCCTGGGACCATGACCTGTGCCGAAGGCAGACAATTTACAATTGACCCAGCCAGGTGCCCCTCAGAATTAGATTTTTTAATATTCTCTTTGTTTATAAACCCCCATAATACCCTTGTTTCTCTTAGCCACATGATTCATGATGATTACTGTGTCCAAAGGGATCCGGTACCGCAGTCTGAATAATTCTGACACCTGTAGATTGGGACAACTGCCATCAATTATCTACCCACAGTTGCCTCTTGCTCTGCTGTTTCTTTAAAGGCTCTGACATTCCGAATTGGAAATCACCCAGGTGTGCTGAACCCCAGTCCAGCTGTGGAGGCCGTGCAGGTGCACTTCATATGTGCCCACCCTGCCAGCATGTCCGTGACCCCAGTCTACAAAGTGCCAGCTGGTGCCCAGCCATGCCCTCTGCCACAGCACAACAAACAGTTGGTGAGTTGGTGTGTTTCCGCCTAACTTGATACTTTTGCCTTCCATGCCTTTACTTAGAGAAAGTAAAGCTTTTGTCTTATTAAAGTGAAGGAAATATTTGTTATTCTTTTTCTGACAGTGTCTGTAAAGAGTTAATTAAACTAGTTAGAATTGGCTACACTTAGTGACACTTAGTTTGCTTACTGTACATAGGGACATAGCTTGTAATTGTGGCACTAAACAATGAAGATGTCTCTAAACTTCCAGATAGTTTGGGTAGTATCTTTCCCTACCGGATCTTTTATTGTCATTATTGGTAATTAATAGAATTTATCTCTTCTCTACCATGAAGAGTAATGATAAGCAATAATGTAACTAGTAGGGATTGAGGAATAAATGAGTTTTCTAACCTAAAAACTAGAACAACAGACTGTATACTAAATGAGATCGACTTTAATTACAACCATAGGAGAATCGAAGTCCTTTCTTAGCCTATGCAGAACAGAACGATCAATTGTTCCTATTTTACAGATGGGAGAGTCTTGAGACTCCTAGAGATTGAGTAATTTCTCCAAAGGCATAAAGCTAGAAAATAGCATATCCTGTTTAACTCCAAAGCACATGTTATTGATTTTATACTATTCTTTTTACTATAAAAGAAGAATATGAGATGCTACAGGTTAGGAACTCTTTTTTTTTTTCAGAACTAAATTCCACAGGAAATATTATTTGAAGTTTATAAGTGATGTACTCTTTTTTAAATTTTTTACTTTTTAAAAAAGATTTTGTTTATTTATTTGAGAGAGAGAGAGAGATCACAAGTAGGCTGAGAGGCAGGCAGAGGGGGGGGGGGGGGGAGCAGGCTCCCCACTGAGCAGAGAGCCCGAGGCGGGGCTTGATCCTGGGACCCTGAGATCATGACCTGAGCTGAAGGCAAAGGCTTAACCCACTGAGCCACCCAGGTGCCCCGATGTGCTCTTTTTAAAAAGATGTGTTTAGGGCACCTGAGTGGCTCAGTTGGTTAAGAGACTGCCTTCAGCTCAGGTCATGAACCTGGAGTCCCAGGATCGAGTCCCGCATCAGGCTCCCTGCTCAGCAGGGAGTCTGCTTCTCTCTCTGACCCTCTCCCCTCTCATGCTCACTTTCTCTCTCATGTAAATAAATAAAATCTTTAAAAAAAAAGATGTGTTTAGTTCAGAGAGAGAGAGAGCATGGGGGGAGAGGCAGAGGGGGAGGGAGAGAGAAACCCAAGTGGACTCAGAGCTGTGCGTGGACCCCGGCACCATCCCACAACCCTGAGATCAGACCTGAGCCAAAACCGAGAGTCTGACACTCAAAGGACTGCACCATGCAGGTACCGTATAAATGATTTGCTTTTTAAAAAAGCATTTAGGGAGCACCTGGGTGGCTCAGTCATGAAGCATCTACACCTTCCACTCAGGTCATGACCCCAGGGTCTTGGGATCGAGCCCTGCATCAGCCTCTCTGCTCAGCAGGAAACCCCCTTCTCCCTCTCCCACTCCCCCTGCTTGTGTTCTCTGTCTCTGTCTCTCTGTCAAATAAATAAATAAAATCTTTAAAAAAAACCCCACGTAGATGGAGCAGAATAAAAGTTATCCATGTATTTGTCATTCAGTGTCACTTTTTTCAATTGAAATAATTTATAGAAAATTTGTAAGAAAAGGGTGCCCCTGGGTGGCTCAGTTGGTTGAGCGTCTGACTCTTGGTTTTGGCTCAGGTCTGATCTCAGGGTCCTGGGATTGAGCCCCGCATCAGGCGCCGTGCTCGGTGAGGAGTCTGTTTGGAACTCTCTGACTTCCTCTCCCTCTGCCCCTCCCCCTAGCTTATGTGCTCTCTCTCTCTCAAATAGATAAATAAAATCTTTAAAAAAAATAGAAAATTTGTAAGAAATTTTTTTCTTGGAGCCACTTAGGAGTAATTTACAGACATACTTCCCCATACTTTAGAATTTATTTCTTTTATAAAAATAATTAAGTACAACTTATATACTGTAAAATTCACCCTTTTAAAAGTGTACAAGTAAGGGGTGCCTGGGTGGCTCAGTCAGTTAAGCATCTGCCTTCAGCTCAGGTCATGATCCCAGGGTCCTGGGATCGAGCCCGGCATCTGGGACCCTGCTTCTCTCTTTCCCTCTGCACACACTGTCACTCTCTCTCTCCCTCGCTCTCTCACAAATAAATAAATATAATCTTTATAAACAAATAGCATACAAATAAGTGTTTTGCAGCGAACTCCAACTGGTCCAACTCCAGAATACTTTCATTTCCCCAAAAAGAAATGCACACCCAGTAGCAGTCACTCCCCATCCCCCCACACCAGTCCCTTTAACCACTATCTGTCTCTATGGATTTGCCTCTTCCATATGTTTCATATAAATGGAATCCTATTATATGTGGACGCACCCTTTTTTGGTCAATTTTTTTTTTTTTATTTTTTTATTTTTTTAAAGATTTTTATTTATTTATTTGACAGAGAGAGATCACAAGTAGACAGAGAGGCAGGCAAAGAGAGAGAGGGAAGCAGGCTCCCTGCCGAGCAGAGAGCCCGATGCGGGCCTCGATCCCAGGACCCTGAGATCATGACCTGAGCCGAAGGC
>NC_081566.1:66890000-66890887 GCF_022355385.1 Mustela nigripes
CACGATGCGGGCCTCGATCCCAGGACCCTGAGATCATGACCTGAGCCGAAGGCAGCGGCTTAACCCACTGAGCCACCCAGGCGCCCGGTCAATTTTTTAAAATTTATTTTTTTAATGTTTTCTTTCTTTCTTTTTTTAAAAGGTTTTATTTATTTACTTGACAGAGATCACAAGTAGTCAGAGAGGCAGACAGAGAGAGAGGAGGAAGCAGGCTCCCCGCTGAGCAGAGAGTCCGATGCGGGGCTCAATCCCAGGACCCCGAGATCATGACCTGAGCTGAAGGCAGAGGCTTAACCCACTGAGCCACCCAGGTGCCCCGGTGGTGGTTGTACTTTTGATGTCATATCTAAGAAATGATTACCTAATCCAAGGGCACAGATATTTATACCTGTGACTTCTCTTTATAGTTTTTAGGCCTTACATTTAGGCCTAGTCCATTTTGAGTTAATTTTTGTTTGTGGTATGAGGTTGGAGTGTACCTTCATTCTTGTGCATGGTGATAATCCACTTAATCCGGCATCATTTGTTAAAAAGGTTATTCATAACCTTTTTTACAAGGTTAAATTGTCTTGGGCTCTTTAAAAAAGAATCTGTTAACCTTGGGACGCCTTTAAAATCTTTGTAGTACGTTTTGAAATTGGGAAGTGTGTGTTCTTCAATTATGTTCTTCATTTTCAAGATTGTTTTGGCTGGGGGCGCCTGGGTGGCTCAGTGGGTTAAGCCACTGCCTTCGGCTCGGGTCATGATCTCAGGGTCCCGGGATTGAGTCTCGCATCGGGCTCTCTGCTCAGCAGGGAGCCTGCTTTCTCCTCTCTCTCTCTCTGCCTGCCTCTCTGCCTGCTTGTGATCTCTGTCTGTCAAATAAATAAATAAAATCTTTAAAAAAA
>NC_081566.1:66895887-66961524 GCF_022355385.1 Mustela nigripes
GTGATCTCTCTCTGTCAAATAAATAAATAAAATCTTTTTTTTTTAAGTATTTATTTATTTATCTGACAGACAGAGATCACAGCAGGCAGAGAGAGAGAGAGAGAGGAGGAAGCAGGCTTCCCGCAGAGCAGAGAGCCCGATGTGGGGCTCGATCCCAGGACCCTGGGATCATGACCCGAGCCGAAGGCAGAGGCTTAACCCACTGAGCCACCCAGGTGCCCCAATAAATAAAATCTTTAAAAATAAATAAATATTTCTAGTGTAACATTTTACTTCTCTTATCCTTTCATTTGCTATTTTACTTTGAATTATTTTATTAGTTATTACTCTAGGGAATACAATTAACATCTTAACATTTGACAGTCCAGTTTGGAATAATACTGACTTAATTTCAATAGTGTACAAAACCTTTGTTCCTATTAAACTCCATTTCCTCCCCTTTCTTTGTGCTGTTAGTGTCATAATCTTTATTCATGCATGATCCTCAAACAGATTTACAATTAGTGCTTTATCCATTTGTCTTTAAAATCAGACAGGAAAAAAAAAAGAATTACAAACAAAGTCATGTATGCTGTCTCTCATATTTACGTATGTAGTTACCTTTACCAGGCTCTTTATTCATTCCTTCATGGGGATTCAGGTTACTGTCTAATGACCTTTCATTTCAGCCTGAAGGAACCCCTTTTCTTTCTCGTAGGGCAGGTTTACTAGCAACAAATCCTCTCTGGTTTTGTTATATCTAGGATTATCTTAATTTCTCCTATATTTTAAAAGATTTTATTAATTTATTTGAGAGAGAGCAAGAGAACACAGAGGGAGAAGCAGACTCCGCACTGAGCAGAGAGCCCGATGCAGGACTCGATCCCAGGAGGCTGGGATCATGAGCCGAGCTGAAGGCAGACACTTAACTGACTGACCCCCCACCAGGTTCCTGCTCCTTTGTTTTGGAAGGATTATTGTGCTCAATATAGGACTCTTCATTGGCAGTCTTTTTCTCTCATCACATCTTCTATGGTTTCTGATAAAAAAGTAGGTATTAATCTTATGTCCTTCCCTTTCCGCTTTTATGACTCTCTCTTTGACTGTGCTTATGACATGTTTAGATGCACATCTCTTTGAATTTATCCTGCCTAGAGTCCTTTGTGTTTCTTGGAGGTTAAATGTTGTTCATCAGTTCAGGAAGTTTCTAGCCATTATTTTTTCAACTGTCCTTTCTTCCTCTTTTTTTTCCCTTTCTTTTCTTTGTAGGGCTCTCATTCTGCATATACGGATATACTCAATGGTGTCCTGTGGGTCTCTGATGCTATTCATTTTTCTTTATCCTTTTTTCTTGCTGTTCGTCGGACTGGATAATCTCAGCTGACCTATTTTAAAGTTCTCCTATTCTTTCTTCTGCCTATTCAGATCGGCTATTTAGTTCCTCTCGTGAATTTTTCATTGTGATTATACTCTACAATTTCAAAATTTACTTTAGTTCTTTATTGGTACCCTCTATATGCTAAGACATTATTATCATACTTTACTTAATTTAAACATAAATTTCATTAGTTCTCTGAACAAAATAGTTGATTCAAAAAGTCTATGTTTATGGGGCACCTGGGTGGTTCATCTGCCTTTGGCTCAGGTCATGATCCCAGGGGCCAGGGACTGAGTCCGTGTTGGGCTCCCTGATCAGGGGAGCCCGCTTCTCCCTCTCCCACTCCCCCTGCTTGTGTTCCCTCTCTCTGTCTCTCTCTGTCAAATAAATAAATAAAATCTTAAAAAAAAAAAGTCTTTGTCTACTAAGTCCCATGTCTGAACATCTGCAGGGACAGTGTCCTTTTTTTTTTTTTAAAGGTTTTATTTATTGAGAGAGAGAGAGAACAGAGGGAGAGGGAAAAGCAGCCACCCTGCTGAGTAGGAAGGCTGATGCAGGGCTCAATCCCAGGATCCTGAGATCACAACCTGAGCCAAAGGCAGAGGCTTAATCGACTGAGCCACCCAGGCGCCCGAACCCCAGGACAGTTTCCATTAACTGTTTTGTTCCCTATGTATGGGCTATCATTTCTTTTTCTTTTTTTAAAGATTTTTATTTATTTATTTGAGAGAGAGAGAGAGCACAAGCGGGGGTTGGGGAGGGAAAAGGAGGCTCCCCACTGAGCAAGGAGCCCAAGATAGAGGTTAATCCCAGGACCCTGGGATCATGACCCGAGCAGAAGGTAGATGCTTAACTGACTGAGCCACCCAGGTGTCCCTACTTTCTTGTTTCTTTGCATTTCTAATGATGTTTGGTCGAAAACTTGACATGTTTTTTTTTTTTTCAGATTTTATTTATTTGGTAGAGCATGCATGCTCACAAGTAGGGAGAGCAGCGGACAGAGGGAGAGGGAGAAGCAGTCTCTCCGTGGAGCAGGGATCCTGATACGGGGCTCAGTACCAGGACCCTGGGATCATGACCTGAGCTGAGGGCATATGCTTAATGGACTGAGCCACCCGGGAGCCCCAAAACATGACAGTTTAAATAGCATTAATTGTCACGGCCAGCGCAACAAATCGGCCAGGAAAACGTGAGGGCTAAGAGGATGGTGAAAGAAATTAAGAGACAAAGAGATGGGGGCAGGAGGGCCACTGAAGATGATGTCCAACAGTACCGATTTTATTCCACATCTTACAATCATTTATAAGGCAGACCAGAATAGGAGGAGTAATACATCAGTACCTAGGCAGATGACCGCAAGTTTCTATAACAAGTTTACATTAACTACCAGCAAACCTTGTGATACCAGGTAGTTTTGGTTAAAGCCATTAGCAAGACAGTGAACCAGGGAGTGGGTTATGGGCAGTACAGAACGACAAGGACCAACGGAGAACTCATGACCCTGACCACGTTGTTCCCTTCTGTAGGGGAGTATGTGCGAGTCACACAGCACAGACCCTTTCTCAGTGTTACTCAACTTTCTCATCTTTAACCTTATTACGGTGTCCGGACTTTGAAGGAGACGCAAGTCAGGGCCTGGTTGGATCCTCGGCTCCAACCATGCCATAGCCTCCAACACATAATCTAGCAATTCTGAAATCATATTGTTCCCTCACTAGGTTTTGCGGCTGTTACTGGTTTTTGTTGTGGTAGTGGTAGCTGTTCAGTGACCTTTCTAGTTCTGTAATGTCTGTATTTCTTTGTCCCTTGTGGTCACTCCAGTCTCTGCATGCTTAGCTTTGTGATCAGCTAAATTGTTGGATATCAGTTTCCTCAATTCCAGGTATTTTGGGGGGGAGTATATTAAATTTATATATAAATTCAGAACAACTGAAATTTTTTTTTAAAGATTTTATTTATTTAGGCAGAGAGGCAGGCAGAGAGAGGGAGGGAAGCAGGCCCCCTGCTAAGAGAGAGCCCGATGCGGGGCTCGATCCCAGGACCCTAAGATCATGACCTGAGCCCAAGGCAGTGGCTTAACCTACTGAGCCACCCAGGTGCCCAACAAATGAAATTTTTATGACACTGAGTCATCCTAGTCATCCTGTCCCCCCAAAATATATATATATATATGGAGAGAGAGATCAAATCTAGATCAAAAATAAAAAATAAGTATAAAGGATATTTTGAGAGACATTAGGGAAAACTGACTATATATTAGATGATATTGAATTAATATATTTTTTAAATCTTTATTTATTTATTTATTTATTTTTTAAAGATTTTATTTATTTATTTGACAGAAATTACAAGTACACTGAGAGGCAGGCAGAGAGAGAGAGAGAAGGAAGCAGGCTCCCTGCTGAGCAGAGAGCCCGACGCGGGACTCGATCCCAGGACCCTGAGATCATGACCTGAGCCGAAGGCAGAGGCTTTAACCCACTGAGCCACTCAGGCACCCCAATATTCTTTTTTTAAAAGATTTTAATTTGTTTATTTGACAGAGAGAGATCACAAGTAGGCAGAGAGGCAGGCAGGGTGGGGTGGGGGAAGCAGGCTCCCCGCTGAGCAGAGAGCCCGATGCAGGGCTCAATCCCAGGACCCTGAGATCATGACCTGAACTGCAGGCAGAGGCTGTAACCCACTGAGCCACCCAGGCGCCCCTTGAAGTAATATTCTAATGTGTGATAATATTGCTTTTGTTACTTAGAATGTTCTCATTCATAGGAATGCGTGCTAAAATATTTACGGATAAGGTGCCATGATACTTATATCATTTAGCAAAAAAGAAGAAGAAAAGACACACATAGAAATGGAGGAAGGAAAGTAGAGGGAGAAAAAGATGAGGCGAACGGTAAACCCAGAGGAAGGGCTACATTCATACTATTCTTCAACATGACTGTAGGTCTGAAAATTATCAAAGAGAGGCTCCTGGGTTCTCAGTCTGTTGAGCATCTGACTCTTGGTTTCAGCTCAGGTCAAGATCTCAAGGTCATGAAATTGAGCACCACATCGAGCTCTGTGCTCAGCAGGGAGTCTGCTTGAAATTCTTTCCCTCCCTCTACTGCCCACCCCAAATAAAAAAAATAAATCTTTTTCTTTAAATTATTGAAGATTGTATTTATTTATTTGACAGACAGAGATCACAAGTAGGCGGAGAGGCAGGCAGGGAGAGAGAGAGAGGGAAGCAGGCTCCCCGCTGAGCAGAGAGCCCGATGTGGGACTTGATCCCAGGACCCTGAGATCATGACCTGAGCCGAAGGCAGAGGCTTAATCCACTGAGCCATCCAGGAGCCTCTAAAAAAATAAATCTTAAAAAAAAAAAAAAAAAGAAAGAAAGAAAATTGTCAAAGAGAAAAGAATGGGATAAACATGAGCCCTTGCTTCAGGGGTATCTCAATGCCTCCTAAACTATTGTTTTTTTCTTTTTCTTTTTAAAAATTTTTAATAGATTTTAGTTATTTAGGGGCACCTGGGTGGCTCAGTGGGTTAAAGCCTCTGCCTTCAGCTTGGGTCATGATCCCAGGGTCCTGGGATCGAGCCCCACATTGGGCTCCCTGCTCAGCAGAGAGACTGCTTCCCTGCCTCTCTCTCTGCCTGCCTCTCTGCCTACTTGTAATCTCTGTCAAATGAATAAGTAAAATTTTTTAAAAAGAGATTTTAGTTATTTATTTGACACACAGAGAGAAAACATGAACAAGCAGTGGGAGTGGGAGAGGGAGAAACAGACTCCCTACTGAGCAGAGAGCCCGATGTGGGGCTTGATCCCAGGACCCTGGGATCATGACCTGAGCCGAAGGCAGACCCTTAACGACTAAGCCACCAGGCGCCCTTCTCTCTATTTTTCTAATGCAGATTCCTGTATCAAGCCTGAGGGACACCGTTCTGGAACTGGCAGTGTTTGATCAACACAGGAGAAAGTTTGATAATTTCAGTTCGCTAATGCTGGAATGGAAATCCTCAAATGAAACCCTAGCTCATTTCGAAAATTATAATTCCGTGGAGATGGTAGCAAAGGGTGATGGCAGTGGGCAGACTCGCCTACATGGTATTTTGGTGACTTAGAAATCCTTTTACATGTCTGCTTAGTGTTTCTGCACTGGTGCCCTTGGGTAACAGTTTATTTCAGATTTAATCATATCTCTCTTTTCATCTTTGTATGTTTTAGCAAATGTATATAAAGATTTCTTGTTGCAAAGTCAGGGTCTAGGATCCAACATTTCTCACAGGAACATAAAATTAATTTTAATCTATTTATTACATATTATTTGCCTAATGTTATAAAAATTGCATTCATTTACTAGAAAATATTTATTGAGTGACTGTTACATGTAGGACCCTGTGCTAGGCACCTGAGGATGGAGTGGCATATGAGATAGTCGTGGCCTGTGCCCTCATATGTATGTGTGTGTGTATATAAATATGTGTATATATATACGCCTCTGCCTTTGTATAAGTATTTTTTGAAGATTTTATTTATTTATTTATTTATTTATTTATTTATTATTTATTCTAGAGGCGGGTAGGGGCAGAGGGAAAGGAAGAGAGAGAATCTCAAGCAGATTCCCTGCTGAGTGTGGAGCCCAGTGCAGGGCTCGATCTTATGACCCTGAGATCAAGACCTGAGCCAAAACCAAGAGCCAGTGCTTAACTGACTGAGCCACCCAGGTGCCCCACTTAAAGACTTTAGATATTACAATTGTGTTAGGTGTTTTGAAGGACAAAGATGGGGTGCTGTAAGAGTTAGAGAACCTAACGTAGTTCAGAACAGAGAAGGCCGCCCAAGAAAATAACATTTACACTGAGACCTGAGGGGGCAGCCAAAAGGGGAGACAGAGAATACGGTGAGCGACTTTTACAGAGGGACCGGAGGGACCAGCAGGGGTTCTGAGAGAGAGCAGCAAGCCCTCACGTGGCCTCAGTCCTCCGTCCTCTTCTTGTGTCACGTTTGCCAATTCACCAAAGCAGTCACCCACCTAGACCGACACAAGGTGGACAAGCCCTGCTCAAGGACACGGGTGTAAGCAGGCAAGCTTCACCGCAGGCCAGTGACAGGGACGTCTGCCGCAGAGCGATCCCCAAGTGAAGGAAGGGGTCCAGAAGGTAACTTTTCAGTTTCCGGCATGAAGGTTTGGATGGACGGTGTAACCATTCATGGGATGAGAAACGCTTGGAGAAGGAAGAGTCAGCCTTCTCCACACACACAGGGAGTGCAGCCACAGGCCAAGTCGGAAAGCTCCGCTAGGGAACGCGGCAGCACGATATTCATGTGTATGTACTACTGTAACTGTGACACCAGCCGTGCGCTGCACTTCGTGTGAAACCTGGTAGCAAGGCGGGGCGCCCGGCTGGCTCAGTCGGTGGAGCATGCGACTCTTGATCTCAGGTTGTGGGTTCGAGTCTCACATTACCTGCAGAGATTACTTTAAAATCTTAAAAAAAAAGTAGCAAGGAAAGAGATGCTCTTTACTTGCTGTAACAGTCAACCACCAGATACTGTCTGTGCGCCCTCTCTTTCCTGATTTCATCCCTTCCTCTAACTCCGTCACTGTGTCCTCACGTCTGCCCATGTTACCACAGGAGCCTCCTGGCTGACCTCCCTGTGCCTGTGCTGCCCTCTAATCTGTCGTCCACACTGCTGTCTAGATTACCTTCCTAAAGTACAGATCCAAACCTCTTCCTTGAGAGAGGCACCTGGGGCGCCTGGCTGGCACATTCAGTTCGGCATCTGACTCTGGGTTTCAGCTCAGGTCTTGATCTCAGTGTCCTGAGATTGAGCCCCGCATCAGGCTCTGAGCTCAGTGGGGTGTCTGCTCTCTCTCTCCCTCTGCCCCGGCCCCACTCTCTCTCTGTGTCTCTCTCAACTTAAATCAATCAATCAATCTTTTCAAAAATTGTTCTGGCTACTGTGGCCTGAAGTCTACAACATGCCAAACGCCGTACCAGATGTGACCCTCGTAACAGCCCTGGTACAGTGTTACTCCCGTGATGTCAGTGTGTCCCTCCCTCATTTGTTGAGTTCTTACTATATTCAAGGTGCAGTTTTAAGCTTTGAGATTACAGCAGGAAAATAGGGGAAGCAGCAAGCTCTCTGACACCGAAGCCCAAGATGTCAGCCACTTACTGTCCTGTCACCACCCTGCTGGGGGGGACTCCCCGTGTCTTTCAGGATAAAATCCCTGTGGTCCAGCTTACCATACCAACCCCGGCCTACCTCTCTGGCTCCACCTGCTGTTACTACCCATGTATACTCTGTATTTTTCTCACACTCAACAACTTCATTTATTTATTAAAAGGGTTTTTTAAAGGTTTTATTGTTTTAAGTCATCTCTACACCCAACGTGGGGCTTGAACTGATGACCACAAGATCAAGATTGCACACTCCTCTGGCTGAGCCAGCAAGGGCCCTCTACTCACAACTCGATATCCTTCGCCATGACAAGGCTTCTCGTACCTCTTCCCTTTCACACGTTTATGTTTTCTTTTCTTGCACCGTCACGGGGCTGAAATTTTCCTCTTGCCCTCTGGAAGTTTTCTGTTCCTCGATATTACCTATCTAAGGAAAGTATTCCTTTTCTGTGCTCTGCACAGAGCAGCACTCACACTCGGTATGGTAGTGGTTGGTTTCCCTCTCAATCATCATAGTAAACCCTGCAGGCTTCTTGGAAAGCAAGGCTTGTGTTTTCTTCTTCATCTCGGCCTCCTCATCATCTGGCGCGGTCCCTGCAGTAACCCCGCAGAAAATCTGTGTTCATGGACGGCCGGAGCATCCTGTGGAGCCCCCAGACTCAGGCGCAATCATACTACTATTTGGAAGATAAAACAAAAATTGACTTAAGTGGCAGATTTATGGTAAAGTTTTAAAAAAAGAAAGAAAAAAAAGAATAAATAGGTAAAACAGAGTCAGATTACAGAAAGTGTCAAATACTAGTTGAAGGAGTTTGAATTTCTGTAATGAGGAATAGTTGTTTAAAGTGGCCCAGCTGAGGGGCGCCTGGGTGGCTCAGCTGGTTAAGTGACTTCCCCGCATCCAGCTTCCTGCTCAGCAGGGAGCCTGCTTCTCCCCCCCCCTCTCTCCCTCTCTCTCTCTCTCTCTTTTTTTTTTTTAAAGATTTTACTATTTATTTATTTGACACAGAGAGAGAGAGCACAAGAAGGGGGAGCAGCAGGCAGAGGGTGAAGGAGAAGCAGGATCTCTTCTAAGCAGAGAGCCTCATGTGGAACTTGATCCCAGGACCCTGGGAACAAGACCTGAGCCGAAGGCAGACACTTAATGGACTGAGCTACCCAGGCGCCCCCTCACTCCAATTTTTAAACTAAAAAATTTCTCCATACACGGTTATTAGTCTGTGTTTGGACCCACAGACCATTAGAGTTGGAAAGAATTTTAGACTTTGCCTAGCCCAAACCCTCATTTAAAAAAGAAACTGATGGGGCACCTGGGTGGCTCAGTGGGTTAAGCCGCTGCCTTCGGCTCAAGGTCATGATCTCAGGGTCCTGGGATCGAGCCCCACATCGGACTCTCTGCTCAGCGGGGAGCCTGCTTCCCTCCGCCCCCACCTCTGCCTGCCTCTCGGCCTACTTGTAATTTCTCTGTCAAATAAATAAAATCTTTAAAAAAATATATCAATCAACACAAAAACTCAGTTTTCTGTTTCTTGTGTTTCCCCCAGAAAGTATTTGTTATCTTCCTGCAGTAGAACATCATTTGGAAAAAAATAGGGCAGAATTTGGTTTTCTGGAGACACTTTTGTAGTCTACATGTTACCGTTTCTCACATGTCTCCAGGTCATCAGGTCCTTAAAGTACATCAGTTAAAAGGGACTGTACTCATCGGAGTCAATTTTGTGGGCTACTCAGAGAAGAAAAGTCCAGAGGTAAGAAACAGGAATCACTGAAATGTAAGGCTCTTCATTTCTAACTTTAAAAAAAGAACAAAAGTCACTACATCACTTGCAACTGATGTAGATCTGAGACCTGTGCACCTCTCTGATTCTGTTGTCTGTGGTGCATGAAAGAACTCTGGAATCTTTTCTCACCTTTGTGGTGATTGTGCATTTCTAGAAACTTTCCAACTTGCCCAGATCTGCAGCTGTGGAGCTGCTCCTGGTGGACGATGTGACCATACTGCCTGAGAATGCCACCATCTATAACCACCCTGATGTGAAGGTGAAAGTTGGAGGGGTGGAGTCAAATGGGATCACATGGGAGGGGGAGAGTGTGAGGTGACTGAGATGAACAGTAAGGCAATGAAAACAAGCTAACTTCTGTGTTGAGAATCCCTGATAAGTTTAGGTGACCTGTGCGTAATAATTAGGTGCAGCACCCTTGGTAGTCATACTGTGATAATCTTGGTTTGTTTTTGGCCCAAAGAGGATGGAGTGTTGTCTGTCTCATTTTTCCCTAGGAGATATTTAGCCTTGTGGAAGGATCTGGTTATTTTCTGGTCAACAGCAGTGAGCAGGACATTGTCACCGTCACTTACATGGAAGCAGAAAGTTCTATCCAGGTGAGGTCTAGAGATAGTCCCAGGTTGACAGTCTTGGGTTAAAGTTCATCCTTACAAGAATGATTGGAAAATTCCACTGTGAGTCTCAGACTTGTTACAAAAGTAACATTTGCCTCATTTTTTAACCTTAGTAGATTCTCCAACCCAAAACAAGCTTTTTTTTTTTTTTCTTCAACTAGCTGGGCAATTTTTGTTTCTAATGGAACCAACAGTGTAGAAGACATCTAATTATAAGATTTCCATAAAAAGAGGGTTCATTTCTATACATTTCAAAGCAAGAACTGTGGGGACAATTAGTTGCACTGTTGACTTCATAACCTGAGTGTAGGCTGTTTCTGGCCAGGGTGTGATGACTCGATATATTAAGCCGTGTTTGCAGTCAACATGCCAAGGGATTTACTTTTAATTGACGTTCAGTAATAAAAACAGTAGCTTATATTAACATATGTATGTATTTCCCTTCCTTCTAAGAGCTCAAAGAAATTTCTCTCTCCTCGGTCATACTGTTTAGCAGGGGAGATTGCAGCGCTGGGGACAGAGTTTGGAAGGACCTGTTGTGCCGGGTGGGATCCACAGCCCGTGACAGAAACAGGTTCTTCTCATGCTTCCTCCCCCACTGGTGGCTTCAGCATATCTTCATGAAATCCCTTCCCTGCTCATAATCAAGACAGCTGGATATGTACGCTGGATTCCGCTTGAATTCAGTCAGCTTAATCCTTGCTCCTTATCCTTAGTGTGTGTTATGGGTGCAGATTGTGCTGTGCCTGCACCACGCGCTGTGACCTCTCAGTTCCCATCACAAAGGAAGTAAGTGGTTGTATTTTGTGCTTTGAATGGAAATGGCTGCTATGATCATGTTTGGGGCGTGTGTCCTTCCTCACCCAGTCATCTTCTTCCTTCTAGCTAGTTCCGGTACACCCTGGGTTTCTCACCTTGGAGGTCTACGATCTGTGCTTGGCTTTCCTGGGTCCAGCAGTGGCCTACCTCAGGGTGTCAGACATACAGGAGCTGGAGCTCGATCTGATTGATAAGGTGAGAGGCATCAGAGAAGCCGGCCTCATTCGCGCTCTGTAGCCTCACTCGCAATGGTCTGTGTGGTCTGCGCGTGCAGCAGGCCTTTAGTGATGTGAGCGGAAATGCTCCTTAAAGAACCACATTCCAGGGACGCCTGGATGGCTCAGTTGGTCGGGCAGCTGCCTTCGGCTCGGGTCAAGATCCCAGCGTTCTGGGATCGAGTCCCACGTCGGGCTCCTTGCTCGGCAAGGAGCCTGCATCTCCCTCTGCCTCCATCTGCCAGTGCTCACTCTCTCTCTCTCTGACAAATAAATAAAATCTTAAAAAAAAAAAAACTGGACTATTATTTAAAAAAAAAAAGAACCACATTTCAGCATCACAGGCGACGAATAGGGTGATTTGATAAAGGGCTCACTGGGAGCATTCAGCACAAACAAAATAGTCTGTCACCCTGAAAGAGTTAGACTGTCCTTGGTGAATGAAACACTTTCACTAAAATTATTTTTCTCTTTTACTACCAGGTTGAAATAGGTAAAACTGTGTTAGTGACGGTGAGGGTTCTTGGCTCTTCCAAACGCCCATTCCGAACTAAATACTTCAGAAACATGGAGCTCAGACTGCAGTTGGCTTCTGCCGTTGTCACCCTGACGTGAGTGCCACCTCAGCGCCTCCTTCTCCCCGTGCTGGGCGTCAGGAGTCCGCTCTCCCTGCATGACTTCACATCTTCTTCGGTCCTTTTCTGCAGCCTTTCAGCCCATACTGCCCCTGTCTGCAGCCCTCCGACCCTCAGATGTGTTGTTTCGGGACAAACCCTCATGTCTTGTGAATATTTCCATTTTATGAAACTCTCCTTGGATGGTATCGTCTGGGGTGCCTCAGCCTGGAGGACCTTCAAAACTCTTATCTAGAGAGAGAGGTCCTGGTGTTCCCCTCTGCAAAAGGGGGACCCAGAACTCCAAGTTGCTCAAGTATTTATGGTTTTGTTTATGGTTTTGTTGCCTTTGTTCCTTTGGGGCCTTAGAACAAACGCTCAGCCTTCAGGAGCTTCCTGCCATTGCCATGAACTTTGTCTTGACTCTGGAAATTTATTTTCAGGCAATTCTCTTTAGCTAGAGTTAAAATGAGCAGAAAATGCTATACATCTTAGAAAGAAGCATAACTGGCTACTCTTAAAATAAAAAATATATTTTTTAAGGATTTTATTTATTCATCTTGGGAGGGGGCTTAGGGGGAGGGAAAGGGACTAGCAGACTCTGTGTAGGGCTCGGCAAGGGGCTCCGTCCCCCGCCCCAAGACCAGGACCCAAGCCAAAACCAACAGTTGGACGCTCAACTGACAGTCACCCACGTGTCCCAAAATCAAATCTTTCTTACTTACAAACACACATGTCTTGTCTTTCCAGGCTAATGGAGGAACAGGATGAATACTCTGAAAATTATATCCTTCGAGCTGTTTCTGTTGGGCAAACCACACTTGTGGCTATTGCCAGGGACAAGATGGGGAGGAAATTTACATCAGCTCCTCGCCAAATTGAGGTAAGGAAATTATCTCATCCACAGTTAGTATCGTATCTTCTTTAGCTTTATTCATCTTTTTCTGTTTAGTTTGCACAAGTTAAAAATTATTTGACTCAATAAAATGATAGTTGTCTAACTCTTGAAATAATACACAATATGTTTTAGGTTTTCGTTTTTCTGTATAAAAGTAAAATACTTCTTGTAGAAAATTTGAAAGCAAGAGAAATAATAAAGATGCAGAGTGAAAGTCACCTATGATTCCACTACTTAGAGGCAACCGTTCATTATTAATAACCCTTCACTTCTTCCCCATGCCTATTCAACATGGATGAATCATACTGCTTTTTTCATCTTAATCCTTTATCAAAAGTATTTTTTATGTCATTAAAAGCTCATTGTTGGCCAGGTGTTGGCAATTATTGAAGCTGGGTAATAGGTATCTGTACCTGAGAGTTATTATACTGCTTTCTCTACTTTTATATATGTTGGGAAAAAAGTATAAAAGAAAGATTATTATAAACATAACTTGAATGACCACTTTTAGGGCACCTGGGTGGCTCAGTCGGTTAAGTATCTGACTTTGGCACAGGTCATGATCTCAGGATCAAGTCCCATGGGGTTCTCTGCTCAGCGGGGAGTCTGCTTCTCCCTCTCCCTCTCCTCTGTGCCCTCCGTCCACTCTCTCTCTCTCACGTAAATAAATACAGGGGCGCCTGGGTGGCTCAGTGGGTTAAAGCCTCTGCCTTCAGCTCTGGTCATGATCTCAGGGTCCTGGGATCGAGCCCCGCCTCGGGCTCTCTGCTCAGCAGGAAGCCTGTTTCCCCCTCTCTCTCTGCCTCCTCGTAACCTCTGTCTGTCAAATAAATAAAATCCTTTTTAAAAAAAGGAAAATAAACAAAATCTTTTTTTAAATGACCACTTTTATTCCAATAAGTGGACATAAATTTTTTTAAGCATTCTCATTTATTTTTTGCTATTGTAAATAAAAGATATATCTATAAATAAAGTTAAATACATGTCTGTGTATAGGATTTTTTCCCCCTAGAATAAGCTGCATGATCATTTATTATGAAATTGATTCTGGTCTGTCCCTGTTGTCTTTTTGGTCTTTTCCTTCAAGGTGTTTCCTCCCTTCAGACTTGTTCCAGAGAAAATGACACTGATCCCAGCTAACATGATGCAGGTGATCTCAAAGTCCGGAAACTCGATGTCCCCTTTCTTCTCACCCTGCTCTGCCCCGCCCTCCGCGGTGCGCGCTCTTCTTCCTACTGGCGTCCTCTTGTCTACTCCCGCCAAGTACAGCAGGACCCGATAAAGAAGAAAATTAGTACCTTCACGTCCCCTAATGAACAGGGTATCACCCACCTCTGGGAACACCAGATCATATGTGGCACTTGTGTTTCTTCTCCATATGAGTTGCTGTGGGACGTGTCCTCTGGGAAGTGGCAGGGAGCACTTGCTCGGACAAGTGCTGGGAGAAGAGATGGGATTTCTCCCCGTGTTCCAGGCCTCTGCTTGCATGTGTCAATTCTAGGTCATGTCTGAAGGCGGCCCCCAGCCGCAATCTATCATCCACTTCTCCGTCAGTAACCAGACGGTGGCTGTGGTGAATAGGCGGGGGCAAGTCACAGGGAAGGTAGTCGGCACAGCTGTGGTCCACGGCACCATCCAGACAGTAAATGAAGATACTGGCAAAGTCATTGTGTTTTCCCAGGTATTGGTTCTTTGCTCTGCTTCCACTTTTCTATCTGGGAGCCAAATTGGGACATGGCGGGGGGCGCCGAGGGAGGGTGTCAGTAGCTCAGAAAAACCCCTGGAGCCCCTTACGTGGCGTTCTCTTAACCAAGCACGGGAAGTATGTAGTCTTCCGTGAAAACCCCCCAGAGTGCTGGCATTGGTGTAAGACCTAGTCCCTCTCTTTAGGAACTGTTTAGGGAACAAAAACAAGCACATCTACTGGCATACATTTTGCTGAGTGCCCCAGACCACAACAGGCTAGTCAGCGCCAGTGTCCTCTGCCCCGCACAGACTCCCTCTTAGCCTGCGCTTGCTTCTACCCGTGGGGCAGGATGAAGTGCACGTTGAAGTGGTCCAGCTCAGGGCCGTGAGGGTCCTTGCAGCCGCCACTCGACTCGTCACAGCAACTGAGGTCGGTAAGGGGGTTCTGTTCTCGGCGCGCTCTGGCAGTGCCAGCTGGGCAGGACATACAGCACATACATCTTCTTTTCAGATGCCAGTTTATGTCATGGGAGTGACCAGTACCCAGACCCCTTTTTCCTTCAGCAACGCCAACCCTGGACTCACATTCCATTGGTCCATGAGCAAAAGGGACGTATTGGATCTAGTACCCAGGCATTCGGAGGTATGAATGTCTCTTTGTTACGTCATCTCGGGGACATCGATAGTAGATTCACCTTATTTCATCAAGTTTGAGACTGATCTCACTTTCTAAACTCCACAGTCTCACTGTTTATCTCCCTGCCCCCTTGTTCTCTGAACTCTAGAAACCTATAAATCATATGAAGCGTTCAACTGGAGAACTCAGATAATTCTATGTAATTTTTAATATACTTTGCTAGAATGAGTTCTCCAAAAAATGTTCCCTTTAATATTGTATTTGTGAGCATTTGACTGTGTTCCATGAGCAATAACATGTCAGGAACACAAGGTGCACATGTTTGACGGCTTCGCGTCGCCGTGCTCCACAGATCCTGCAAGTTTTTACAAACGGAAGCTTTGTAGCAACCACATGTCTATTGGTGCCATTTTTTTTTAAGGGTTTTTATTTATTTATTTGACAGACAGATCACAAGTAGGCAGAGAGGCAGGCAGAGAGAGAGGAAGAAACAGGCTCCCTGCCAAGCAGAGAGCCTGACATGGGGCTCGAAGCCAGGACCCCAGGATCATAACCTGAGTGGAAGGCAGAGGCTTTAACCCACTGAGCCACCCAGGTGCCCCGAGCACAGTGATTATTAATGAATATTTCTTAATCCATTCCTGACTGTTTTCCAGGTTTTCCTACAGCTCCCGGTAGAAAATAACTTTGCCATGGTTGTCCACACAAAAGCAGCTGGTCGGACCAGTATCAAAGTCACTGTCCGCTGTATGAACAGTTCCTCTGGGCAGCTTGAGGGGAATTTATTAGAATTGTCTGATGAAGTTCAGATTCTGGTAAGGTCCCAAACCTAAATTTTGTTTTTACATATCAAGGAGAAGAAAGTTATATTCTCTTATCATCCATGTGGAGCTTGGTCTGGATAGAGGTAGAGAAAGTGCTCGAGGGAGCCCTAGAACAAGCTCAGAGTTTCTAGAGCTTCGTCATTCTTCCTAGTTGCATCTCTATAAGTACTGATATTAGAAACTGTAAGAATATGCACTCCCCTCACCTACCCACACAATAAACACAGGATACCAAAGCAGAATTAACTAAAGAGGGACTCATTTCTGAGCTGCTCTGCCTAACACAAATATTGTGATACCATCCACTTAGGGGATCTAACCCTAACTTCCAGGAGTGTGAAGAGCATGGATGGTTGGTTTCCACGGGTTTCTCAGACTGAAAGCTAACTGGCCCTATTGTTTTTAGTGTTCAAAAGAAAAATGATCATCTTTGGAGGGCGAATAAGTTTCTCTGCCTCTGAGTTTAGGACTGATTTTTTTTTCCTTTTTCTATTCTTCTCCTTTATTTTGGTTTTGTTTCTCTGATTCAGTGAGGGGTAGAGGAAAGCGCATTTTACTAGGAAGTAGAAAACCTGAATAATGTTCCTTCCTAATTTATTATTGTAGGTTTTTGTTCTCAAATCTCTTTTCAGGTAACAAGAACTAAAGTTAGAAATTTCAAAATTATGGGGCACCTGGGTGGCTCAGTGAGTTGGGCCTCTGCCTTGGGCTCCAGTCGTGGTCCCAGGGTCCTGGGATCGAGCCCTGCATCGGGCTCTCTGTTCAGCGGGGAGCCCACTTCCCCCTCTCTCTCTGCCTGCCTCTCTGCCTACTTGTGACCTTTGTCTGTCAAATAAATAAATAAAATCTTTAAAAAAGAAAAAAAATTTTCAAAATTATTTTATTTTATTTTTTTAAGATTTTATTTATTTTTTTTGACAGAGATCACAAGTAGACAGAGAGGCAGGCAGAGAGAGAGAGGAGGAAACAGGCTTCCCGCTGAGCAGAGAGTCTGATATGGGGACTCGATCCCAGGACCCTGAGATCATGACCTGAGCCCAAGGCAGAGGCTTAACCCACTGAGCCACCCAGGCGCCCCTCAAAATTATTTTATACCTAATATCTAAGTGATACAGAGGATGTGGTAGTCAGTGTGGCTTCATCAGGAGTGGGGCTAATATTAGATTTGTGTTCTAGAACACCGAGGCATGTTTTAAGTGTCGGGCTCACTTGACAAAGAGTGTTGTGGGCCCTCAGGCCAAGCTAAAATGATGTAGATGTTGATTTGTAGTTGATATGTGAGCAAAGGTTATAGTTTTGTCTTTTCCAGAAATGAGGAAGACATTATTTTCTCACTTTAGGTGTTTGAGAAACTCCAACTGTTCTTTCCGGAGTGCCAGCCTGAGCAAATTCGGATGCCCATGAACTCCCAGCTCAGACTCCACACCAACAGGTGAGGAATTAGGGAAGGGCAGGCCAGGTTCCAGCCTTACCATTAGGAACATGGAAAGAACTCTTGCCTTCTAGGTGATTTTTCTAATCCAGAAATAAGATTTTTTAATCTTAATTTTAATCTAAATTTTTTTTTTTAAAGATTTTATTTATTTATTTGACAGAGAGAAATCACAAGTAGATGGAGAGGCAGGCAGAGAGAGAGGAGGAAGCAGGCTCCCCGCTGAGCAGAGAGCCCGATGCGGGACTCGATCCCAGGACCCTGAGACCATGACCTGAGCCGAAGGCAGCGGCTTAACCCACTGAGCCACCCAGGCGCCCCTAAAAATCTTTTTTTAAGACTTTAGAGAGGTGGGGCACCTGTAAATAAATAAGTAAAATCTTTAAAAAAAAAAAAAAGGTTTTAGAATGAGGGAGCACAAGCAAGGGGAGGGGCAGAGGCAGAGGGAGAAGCAGGCTCCCCTTTGACCACGGGCCCGATGTGGGACTCAATCCCAGGACCCAGGAATCATGACCTGAGCCGAATGCTTCACCAACTGAGCCACCCAGGCACCCCCAAATTAACCATTTTATTTATTTTTAAAAAGATTTTATTTATTTATTTGACAGAGAGATAGAGCACAATTAAGCAGAGAGGCAGGCAGAGGGAGAAAGAGAAACAGGCTCTCCTCTGAGCAGGGAGCCCAACATGGGGATCTATTCCAGGACCCCAAGACCATGACCTGAGCCAGAGGCAGACGGCTAACAACTGAGCCACCCAGGTGCCCCAGATTAACCATTTTAAAATGGACGATTTTGTGGCGTTTAGTGCATCACAGTATTGCGCAACCCTCACCTCTGTCCAGTTCCAGGACATTTTCATCACCACCAAAGAAGATCTACTAACCTATTTAGTTGAGAGACAGAGAGGGAGCGAGAGCAAGCATGAGTATGGGGAGGGGCAGTGGGAGAGGGAGAAGCAGACTCCCTGCTAAGTATCGAGCCTGACTGGGGTTCGATCCCAGAACCCTGAGATCATGACCTGAGCCACCTATTCATTTCAATAGGCGCCCCCATTTCATTTCTGTTAATGACTAAATCGTAGTCTGCGGTATGGGTATAACATACTTAGTTTATCCATTCATCTGTTGTTGGACATTTGGGTTGTTTTTCCCTTTGGCTTTTGTGAATATTACACTACTATGAATAATCACACAGAACTATTTATTTAAATATCTGTTTCAGTCCTTTTAGCTGAATTTTAAATTTATTTTTATTATTTTTTAAAGATTTTATTTATTTGAGAGAGAGAGCAGGGAGAGAGAGCACGAGTGAGGGTGGAAGGGCAGAGGGAGGAGAAGCAGGCTCCCCACTGAGCAGGGAGCCCCATGTGGGCTCGATCCCAGGCCCCTAGGATCATGACCTGAGCGGAAGGCAGAGGCTTAACTGACTGAGCCATCCAGGAGCCTCTAGCTGAATGATTTTTAATGATAAATATGTAGTCGGATATGGTTTTTAGAGAGACAGGCGTAACCCAAACGCAGACGCTTACTTGAGGAACAAATAAGCACATGGCATGGAGAATGGCAAGTGGTTTCCTCGGAGTAGTTTCTGACAGTAACCCTGCCACTC
Source organism: Mustela nigripes (assembly GCF_022355385.1). Lineage (NCBI taxonomy): Eukaryota > Metazoa > Chordata > Mammalia > Carnivora > Mustelidae > Mustela > Mustela nigripes. The sequence goes on from NC_081566.1 coordinate 66,914,546, forward strand.
TCCTTTCTTTCTGGTCGCAGTCCCCAAGAGATGCCACCTGTTCCATTTGTTCCCTAGGGAAGGGGCCGCCTTTGTGACTTCCCGTGTTCTCAAGTGTTTCCCTAATTCGTCTGTCATCGAGGAGGACGGTGAAGGGCTCCTGAAAGCTGGTTCCATTGCAGGTACTGCTGTGTTGGAAGTCACGTCTGTAGAACCTTTTGGAGTCAACCAGACAACCATAACTGGAGTTCAGGTGAGTTCAGGGACTTGCTCAAGAAAAAATAAAAGGAAGGGGCGCCTGGGTGGCTCAGTGGGTGGCTCAGTGGGTTAAAGCCTCCGCCTTCGGCTCAGGTCATGATCTCAGGGTCCTGGGATCGAGCCCCGCATCGGGCTCTCTGCTCAGCAGGGAGCCTGCTTCCTCCCTCTCTCCGCCTGCCTCTCTGCCTGCTTGTGATCTCTCTCTGTCAAATAAATAAATAAAATCTTTAAAAGAAAAAAAAAATAAAAGGAATACCATGGCCTTGAAGAGGCAGATTTCCTGATTTAAGAACGAGGAACTTCCCTGGAAGTCAGAATGAACTGTAAGATAGAAGACAGTCTTGACATGGACATAAGCCATCAAATTAAAAGTGACCTTTAGAGCCCTTGTTATAAAAGGGATCAGCCTCAAATTGGTGCACTTCTGAGCAGTGTTGGCAAAGGGGTGTGGGGCAAGGTAGAACTATTGCTACCAAAATTAGGCTTTGTTACTAGAATTTAAAAATTCAGTCTAACATAGGGTGGCACATTGAGTTAAGCATCCAACTCTTGGTTTTGGCTCAGGTCATGATCTCAGTGTTGTAAGATCGAACCCTGTGTCAGGCTCCATGCTGGGGATGGAGTCTGCTTGAGATTCTCGCTCTCCATGGGTTGCCTGGGTGGCTCAAGTCAGTTAAGCCGCTGCCATTGGCTCAGGTCATGATCCCAGGGTCCTGGGATCGAGCCCCGCATCCGGCTCCCTGCTCAGTGGGGAGCCTGCTTCCCTCTCATTCTCTCTCTCTCTCTCAAATAAATAAATAATTTTTTAAAAAAGATTTTATTTCTTTATTTGACAGTGAGAGAGGGAACACAAGCAGGGGGAGTGGGAGAGGGAGAAGCAGGCCTCTTGCCAAGCAGGGAGCCCGATGTGGGGCTTGATCCCAGGACTCTGGGATCATGACCTGAGCCAAAAGCAGATGCTTAATGACGGAGCCACTCAGCTGCCCCAATAAATAAAATCTTAAATATATATATATACTCTGTCTCTTCTTCTGCCCCTCCCCCTGCTTGTCCGTGTGCACTCTCTCTCTCAAGTAAATAAATAAAATCTTAAAAAGAAAGTTCCAACTTCTCTCCACATTCTCTCAGCTTTAATAATTAAGGGGCCATTTCCTGTACTATTGTATTTCTTATTCAACTCTGACTTAAGTCATCCCTTATGAGGAGCTGTTTCCTATGAAAGAAGAACCCCGTTTTTACCGCGGCCTGTGAACTTCAGAATCTGTCGCAGCTCCTCTCCAGTGGCCCTGCTCCCACAGGTGGCACCAGTGGCATACCTGCGGATGAGCAGCCAACCCAAGCTGTACGCCGCCCGTGGGAGGGCTCTGCCGGCGTTTCCTGTGGGCATGTCTCTCACCTTCGCTGTCCAGTTCTATAACAGCATTGGAGAGAAGTTCCACACACACAACACCCAGCTTCATCTGGCTCTGAACAGGTGCGGAGTCGAAGGAATGATACCCACGTTGGGGGAGAAACTGTGCAGATAGGCTAGGGTTATCCAGTAAATTCTCATGTTCTCAACTCAGAACCTGATATTTATTTCTTTCATTAGGATGGGAAACACCAGATGGTGCTGGTTGTTTAATGAAGAAGTATTTCAGGGTGTTTTCAATCTGTCAAGCCCTAGTTCACAGGAAGCCTCCATAGGGAGCTGGTAGGAGTATTATCAAAAAGCTGTACTGGGCGCCTGGGTGGCTCAGTCGGTTAATCATCCAACTCTCGATCTCAGCTCAGGTCTTGATCTCAAGGCTGTGAGTTCAAGTCATGCTGGGCATGGAACCTACCTTAAAAAAAAAAAAAAAAAGCTTTACTGGAAAACAAATTTTTAACTTAATATAAAAGGGCTTACTGGGTACTCTGCATATAATAGACCTGACCCTTGGCCACTCATTGCTTGGCCTCCACCGTAGAATTCTTTCTGAACCTTTGAGCTGTTGAATAGAAAATGCTGTGATGAGCTCTGAACTGTGTCCTAACAGTGATCTTTCAGAGATGACCTGCTACTTTCTTATCTCCTTTCAGAGATGACCTGCTACTTATTGGGCCAGGGAATAGGAACTATACTTATGTGGCCCAGGCAGTGAACACAGGAGTGACGCTTGTGGGAATCTGGGACCGGAGACACCCAGGTGTGGCAGATTACATCCCGGTTGCTGTGGAGCACGCCATCACGCCAGACACCCAGCTCACCTTTGTGGGAGACGTCATCTGCTTCAGGACACACCTCCTCAACCACAATGGTCTGGATACCTTCCCTTTCTTTTTTTCTTTTAAAGATTTTATTTATTTATTTGACAGACAGAGATCACAAGCAGGTAGAGAGGCAGGCAGAGAGAGAGGGAGAAGCAGACTCCCCGCTGAGCAGAGAGCCCGAGGCGGGGCTGGATCCCAGGACCTGAGATTGTGACCCAAGCCAAAGGCAGTGGCTTAACCCACGGAGCCACCCAGGTGCCCCTTCCCTTTCTTAACTTCACAGCTGACAGGTGAGAAAACAACTCATCCCTTAGATCATTCTTTCAAAATGATTTAAAATCTGAGGGCCTGGGACGCCTGGGGGGCTCAGTTGGTTAAGCGGCTGCCTTCGGCTCAGGTCATGATCCCAGCGTCCTGGGATCGAGTCCCACATCAGGCTCCTTGCTCAGCAAGGGAGCCTGCTTCTCCCTCTGCCTCTGCCTGCCTCTCTGTCTGCCTGTGCTCGCTCTCTCCCCCTCTCTCTCTCTGATAAATAAATTTTAAAAATCTTAAAAAAAAAAAAATCTGAGGGCCTAGCATATCCTGGATGGCTCAGTCAGTAGAGTGTGCAACTCTTGATCTTGGAGCTTTGGTTTAAGCCCCATGTTGGGTGCAGAGATTATTAAAAAAATAAAATAAAATAGGGACGCCTGGGTGGCTCAGTTGGTTAAGCAGCTGCCTTCGGCTCAGGTCATGATCCCAGCATCCTGGGATCGAGTCCCGCATCGGGCTCCTTGCTCAGCGGGGAGTCTGCTTCTCCCTCTGCCTCTGCCTGCCACTCTGTCTGCCTGTGCTCACTCTCTCTGACAAATAAATAAGTAAAATCTTAAAAAAAAAAATAAAATGAAATATTTTTTTTAAAAAGATCTGTTTATTTGAGAGAGAGAGAGAGAGAGAGAGAGAGAGGTGGGGGGAGGGGCAGATGGAGAGGGAGAGAATCAAATTGCAGATTCCCCACAAGCATGGAGCCTAAGGGTGGAGCTTGATCCCACAGCTCTTGAGATTATGACCTGAGCCAAAATCAAGAATTGAATATTTGATCAACTGAACATTCAGGTGTCCCCAAAAATAAAATCTTTAAAAAAAAATATTGAGGGTCTCTCTAGGAATATTGGTCATGCACCTCCTGGTCGCATAGCTCACTGTATTATTACGCAGGTGGTGTGGGTACCTTGTCTTCTCGCCCCTTCCCAGCTTCTGAAGGAGGGGAGTCGGTAAGTTGAAGAGTGTAAAGGATGCGCTGAAGTGAAGGAAAATGCAGTAAGGCTTTAGTTCTAGGAACCAATTGTGAGTACACTGTTTTGTGAGACACATTTGAAGGCCTACCTCTTAAATACATCATCAGCATAGTAAGGTTTGGCCTTGTACTGGGCTAGACTATACTCTCGATCAACAAAGCATTTCTGCCCTAAAAAGTGCTATTGAGCGCAAGAACATCAGTCTTTGGTTAATAAATGAGTATCGGTTCTCTGGGTTTACTGAGAGCATATTCCAAAGCTAAGTGCCCTGCCTGGGTGTGTGCGTCCCGATCCTCCCTCCGAGCAGGACTAGGGCACGTTGTATGGCCCTGTGACCTCTTCTGGGAACTGCGGATCCATGTGGGTACAGTGATGTGATGTGAGGCCAGAGTCTGTATATTCAGGGCTTGACTGAGAGGGAGTCCACTCGGCTCAGGTCAGATCCCCCAATCCTATAAGGGCTGATTTGCAAGCAATCACCACGAACATGGAACCCAGGGCCATTGAGCTAGCCCTGCTTTAGGGCTGACGGAGTTACAATCTTATGATTGTTACTCTCTTGTCAGTGAAAGACTCTTTTGCTAGATTTTGTTAGGACTGCCCTATCTTTCATTCTGGAATACTCTGACTTTCTAAATCTATACCACTTTGAATGGGAAGCAAAAGGACCCATACCAGGATCAGTAATCGAACGCCAACTCCAGGTAGCATTTCTCTGCCACTTTGAGACTGAAGCCAAAGCAAACAAACCTTCCTTGCCAGCTGTCACCTTTTTGCGGTCTTCTGCTGATACCTATCAGTAGCTGAAAGAGAGTTACTCCTGTGTGTAAAAGAATTTTTCCTATTTCCTAAGAACAGTTAGATCCTCCAACTAAGTAGCTCCTTCTGTGATTCTGAGGTAATCCTTGTTTTATATTGTGGGTATGATGGGGGAATTGTGGGTATTTCAGGGGAGCCTGAAAATAAAGTTATCTTCAAAGCTGAATGTTCCTCCTAGGAAAAGATACCTGTGTGCTTGAAAGGTGTGCTGATACAGAGTCTGCATAAGGGCAGAGTGACCTTCCATTTAGATCAGAGGTTGCAACCAAGTGCTTTCTCTTGTCCTTTCCTAGGTGAACCTGGGATTTGGATGATTTCTGCTGATAACATTCTACAAGCAGACACTGGCACCGGAGTGGGAGTGGCCAGGAGTCCAGGAATAGCAACAGTCTTTCATGACATCCCAGGAGTGGTAAAAACATATCGAGAGGTAACCCTAACAAGGCCAGGGTGATTATTTCCATATTTGGGGATATGCATATAGAATATATTTATCTGAGGAAAAGATATATACTGACATGTCAGATATAAAGCCAGCCAGAAAACTTTGGAATACAAAGCTAAACGTGATTAGGAGGCGCCTGGGTAGCTCAGTCGTTAAGCGTCTGCCTTTGGCTTGGGTCATGATCACAGGGTCCTGGGATTGAGCCTCACATCTGGCTCCCTGCTTGGCGGGAAGCCTGCTTCTCCCTCTCCCACTCCCTCTGTGTGCCTCTGTCAAAGAAATAAATAGTATATTTTTTAAAGATTTTATTTATGTATTTGACAGACAGAGATCACAAGTAGGCCAAGAGGCAGGCAGAGAGAGAGGGGGAAGCAGGCTCCCTGCTGAGCCCGATGCGGGACTCGATCCCAGGATACTGGGATCATGACCTGAGCCGAAGGCAGAGGCTTTAACCACTGAGCCACCCAGGCACCCCGTGATTAGGATTCTTAACCCGAATAGATTAGATAGATAGATAGATAGATAGATAGATAAGGGGTGCCTGGGTGGCTCAGTTGGTTAGGCGTCTGCCTTCAGCTCGGGTCATGATGTCAGGATCCTAGGCTTGAGCCCCACATCGGGCTTCCTGCTCAGCAAGGAGCCTGCTTCTCCCTCTCCCTCTGCTCCTCCCCCTGCACACTCTCTCTCAAAAACAAACAAAAAAGTTTCAGAAGAATGACTAGTGTGATTTATACTTTAAAATATCACTGTGGTGGAGTGCATGGGTGGCTCAGACAGTTCAGCTTAGGTCATATCTCAGGGTTTGAGATTGAGCCCCACACCGGGCTCTGTGCTCAGTAGGGAGTCTGTTGAGATTCTCCCTCTCCCTCTGGCCCTTCCCCCTCAAATAAGTAAATTTCTTTTAGTATTTTGATTATGTATTAGAGGATATTCATACACATGTATACTGTCCAGCTGCACAGGATCTTTTTTTTTTCAAGATTTTATTTATTTATTTGACAGAGATCATAAGTAGTCAGAGAGGCAGGCAGAGAGAGAGAGGGAGAAGCAGACTTCCTGCTGAGCAGATGCTGATGGGGAACTCAGTCCCAGGACCCTGGGGTTGTGACCTGAGCTGAAGGCAGACGCATAACTGAGCCACCCAGGCGTCCCAAAAAAATCTTTAAAACAACACCAGGGGCATCAGGGTGGCTCAGTCAGCTGGGTATCTGCCTTTGGCTCAGGTCATGATTTTAGGGTCCTGGGATTGAGGCCCTGTGTTGTGTTCCTTGCTCAGCAGGGAGTCTGCTTTTCTCTTTCCCTCTGCCCTGGGTCATGCTCTCTCTCTCTCTCTCTCTCTGAAGTAAACAGAATCTTTTAAAATAAATAAATAAATAAATAAAACAAACAAATAAATAAAGCAGTGCCAACTCTTCGCCCCAAAACAAGGTGGTGTGAGATAGATAGATATATAGATAGATATCACTGTAGCTACTGGTTGATGGTGCTCTGGGGTACCAGTCTGGTAACAGAGGAGGTCATGGGAAGTTGGTCAGATTCTAGTGTACTTTATAGGTAGAGCCAGTAGAATTTCTTAGCAGATTATATGTAATCTGATGATGTGATGTAATCAGATGATATATGATTGACTTCAAGTTTTTAAAAAAATGACTTCAGGTTTTTGACTCAATAACTAAAAGGACAGAATTGCCATCACTTGAGGGGAAGCTCAGTGGTGCAGGAGGTTAAGCGTCCAACTCTGGATTTCAGCTCAGGTCATGATCTCAGAGTTCTGAGATCGAGCCCTGCATCTGGCTCTGTGCTCATGGAGTCTGCTTGTGTCTATCCCTCTTCTCCTCCCCCCAACTTATGCTTGTATGCTCTCTCTCTTTCAAAGAAATAATAAATAGAATCTGAAAAAAAAGAAAAGCTACACAGCTGAATGCTTAGTTGCTGAATGTGGTTCCCAGGGAAGGGGCCTGGGGTGCATGCTTTCTGCAAAACACATGCTGAAGGGCCCCTGGGGGGCTCAGTGGGTTAAGCTGCTGCCTTCGGCTCAGGTCATGATCTCAGGGTCCTGGGATCGAGCCCCGCATCGGGCTCTCTGCTCAGCGGGGAACCTGCTTCCCCCTCTCTCTCTCTGCCTGCCTCTCTGCCTACTTGTGATCTCTGTCTGTCAAATAAATCAATAAAATCTTAAAAAAAAAAAACACATGCTGAATGCTACTTTCCCTTTTTACCTTTTTTTGTAAAAGCAAAAATCGTCTTTGGATTTATTTTTCTTAGGGAAACCATTTACTAATGTCTTTCTTAAAAGTGATGGGGCTTAATGCAAATTTTTGAGAAGTGAAGGGGTCCCTGTATCTCAAGGAGGGAGCGAAGGATCAGCCACGTCGAAGGTTATCGATAGGCCAGGTAGCCTGAAGACAGAAATGCCAGATGGGTTCGCAGTACAGGGTGGTTACTTGACGGAGTGGCTTCAGTGCAGTGACAGGAGCAGAAGTCTGGAGAATTGAGAGGACGTGTGGGTTTGGGGCGTAAGACAGCTCTGTGAGGAACTGGAGTCAAATTTTTGTTTGGTTGGTCATTTTTTGAGATGGGAGAAAAAATGATTTAGGAGTGTTTAGTAGAGAAGGGGAAATGCCATGCAGGAGTAGGGAGCGTTGCTGAAGCAACAACCGTTAGCAGGTGAGACGGTCGAACAAGTGAAGGTCGGCTTGATGAAGCCTTTTCTCTTTCCCCTTAAATCCATGTTGGGTCTCCCTCCTCGGTGCCCAGAGGACCTGTTTGTTCCTCTTTTCATTACTCAAATGTAACAGCTATCATTTGTTGAACATCTACTGTGGGGTTGGCATTTTGCATCTGTTTTTTAAATTTTTATTTTACATCAGTATAAATATCATTTTTAATCTTCACAACCCTGCAAAGTATTATCCCAATTTTATAGATGATTGAACTGCTCCCAGGGTATCTGGTGCCATGTTGTAAGGAGTTCACAGTCTAGTGAGGACAGAAATAATTACATGTAGACAATTTAAGTAACTAAAACATAACTGACCAGTGCTTTACAAGTGACAAGTTGGAAGTGCTCCTAGAGTCCAGACACGCCTGGCTGGCTCAGTTCGGGGAGTGTCTGATTCTTGATGTGCAGCTTCAAAAAAAAAAAAATTGCGTGTGGCAGATGCCTCCTGGCTGTCGGTTACGTGTCTGCCTTCAGTTCAGGTCATGATCTCAGGGTCCTGGGATCGAGCCCCACATCAGGCTCCCTGCCCAGCGGGAGTTTGCTTTTTTCTGCCGTCCTGCCCCTCTCCCTGCTTGTGTTCTCAATCTCTCTCAAATAAATAAATAAAATCTTTTTTTTTTAAAGATTTTATTTATTTGACAGACAGAGATCACAAGTAGGCAGAGAGGCAGGCAGAGGCAGAGGGGGAAGCAGGCTCCCTGCCAAGCAGAGAGCCCGATGCGGGGCTCGATCCCAGGAACCTGGGATCATGACCTGAGCCGAAGGCAGAGGCTTAACCCACTGAGCCACCCAGGCGCCCTAAATAAATAAAATCTTAAAAAAAAAAAAACAGAAGAGGGGCATCTGGCTGGCTCAGTCAATCAGGTATCTGACTCTTGATTTTGACTTGGGTCATAATCTTGGGGTCTGTACTCAGTGCAGAGTCTACTTGTCGCCCTCCCCTTCTGTCCCTCCCCTGACTCTGATATTCCTCTCTCAGATAGGTGGATAAGTCTTAAAAAAAAAAAAAAATACACAAGAGGCACCTGGGTGGCTTAATGGGTTAAAGCCTCTGCCTTCGGCTGAGGTCATGGTCTCAGGGTCCTGGCATCAAGCCCCGCATCGAGCTCTCTGCTCAGCAGGGAGCCTGCTTACCTCCCCCCCTACGCCTGCCTCTCTGCCTGCCTGTGATCTCTGTCAAATAAATAAATAAAATCTTTAAAAAATAAATAAATAAAAGCTTAAAAAAAAAAAAAAGAGGGCTGGGGACAGAGGCAGCAACTTGAGGAGTTTGAGAAGGGTTTCAGTGCTGGGGAAGCAGAGAGAGGGTCACACGGGAGGAACTGGCCTTTGCTGTCAGAGGCTACAGAGAAGTCAAAAAGGGTGTGATAGACCCTAGGTGGTATACTGTGTAAAATCATCATTTAATAGTTTACTAATGAACAGACACCCATGGAGGCCGCTTCTGTGTAGCCCTGTGACAGACTCTGGAAACACAAAGATGAGAAAGACAAAACTCCTTCCCTTCCTGAGCCTTTAATGTCACTAACTTGGTTTCAAGGTTCCTGAATATTTGAAAAAAAACAAAAAATCATGGTAGTACTGAGAAGACTGTGTACTGTAATACGATACACACTTACTGTAATGAATAATGTCATGAATAATGACATAATGATACAGTGACAAGATAATATACATTTAAGTTGAAGATATTTGGGGGCAGAGAGCCATCATTAATTATCTTCTCACAATGTAATCATGAAGCACTTGCTTTAAATACAAGGCACATTACAGGATATACAAAGATAGATTAGTCTCTCAGTTGAAGAACTTAGATTCAAATAGGAATGATTTTTAACAAAAATACAAATACCTACAGCACAAGGCAGAACATTACAAGTATACTGAGAGAAACAAAGTACTTTGAAGTTTCAGAAAAGGCTGAGATTATATGCAACTCACAAAAGTTGCAGTTGTCTTTGAAGGCATTTTAATAGGGGGTCATCTAAAGGGAAGATGTCACACAAAATAATGGACAAAGACCTCCTTTTAGGGAAAAAAAAAATGTTATTTTCTTCTCAAAGGTAAACAGATTTTGTGGTTCTTAACTATGTGAAGTAGAAAGGCCCCCGGGCCTTGAGTGAGATGGCGCTTTCGGTTGGGTAAGTTATGAAGCGTAGAGAGGGAGAAAACAATATTCTCTAAGAATTAGGGACAGATTTTCCTTTGGTTTGCTCACAGGTGGTGGTCAATGCATCATCAAGATTAACACTCAGTTATGACCTCAAGACCTACCTCACCAATACCCCCAATTCAACTGTGTTCAAGCTCTTCATTACCATTGGCAGAAATGGTGCTAATCTCAAAGGTCAGGTCTCTTAATAGGTCTGGGTGATTGTTCCCATCATTTCGGTCTTCCTTCTCATGTACCCCTGAGACTAGCAGTCCTTATTGATTTTTATTTCAAATATGGCTGATTTTCAAAGCTACCCGACGAAACTTTTGTAAAAATATGGTCTTAGGCTCCATCCACATAGTTAAGTTTGGGATAAGGCCTCAGACCCAATTCTTTTCCAGCTTCCCTAGATTTAAGAAGTGTTGGAGTATGCGACATTTTAACTGTTATTTGCTCAGCAAATTTACCGTGTAGGTTTTTTTGTTCTGTACTGGGCTGTAATTTACTGTCAGTAAAAGGTGGGAAGGTGGTGCCTGACTGACTCAGAGCAGCATGAGACTCTTGATCTCAGGGTCATGAGTTTAAGCCCCACATTGGGCATACAGATTACTTTAAAAAAATAATAAACATGGGGCGCCTGGGTGGATCAGTGGGTTAAGCCTCCACCTTCAGCTCAGGCCATGATCCCAGGGTCCAGCTCTCCACTCAGTGGGGAGCCTGCTTCCCACCCCACCCCCAACCTGTCTCTCTGCCTCCTTGTGATCTCTTGTTTGTCAAATAAATAAATAAAATCTTAAAAAAAAAAAAAGTCTACATGAAAATTAAAAAAAAAAAAAGATGCTTAACCGACTGAGCCACTCAGGTGCCCCTCAATTAACAATCTTATGTAATAATTACCGTCCTTTTAAAAATGAGAAATACCAAATCTAAGAGCAAGTAACATGTAGTTAGTGGCAGAATTGGTACATCTGTCCCACTCCAAAGTCCATGTAAATTCTTTTATTTTTATTTTTACTTTTTTTAAAGATTTTATCCATTTTTTTGACAGAGATCACAAGCAGGCAGAGAGGCAGGCAGAGAGAGAGGAGGAAGCAGGCTTCACGCTGAGCAGAGAGCCCGATGTGGGGCTTAATCCCAGGGCCCTGCGATCATGACTTGAGTTGAAGACAGAGGCTTAAACCCACTGAGCCACCCAGGCGCCCCAATTCTTTCATTTTTTTAAAGAAAGAACAAATTCTGTTGTTTTTTTTTTTTTTTTTTTGCAAACAGAGCATGCAAAACCAAGAAGTCCAAAATATTACTGTCTGTAAAATTTAAGTCTAATTGCCCTTTTGGTCATTCAGTTTTTAAGCACTTACTTTCTTTTCACATTATTTAATTTTGTAAGTAATCTAAGTATATATAAATACTTGATTTTTAAAGTGTTCCAGGTTCTTTTACAAAGTATTAAATATGTATAACATATTCATACATTGCTCTCTGCCTTAAGATATAGAGATTGCAATTTTTCCTCCCAGAATCTTTCTAAAACCACAGCTTATTTTATTATGAAACAACTCCTTTGATATTGCTTGTAGTCTCCAAAAGATGAGAATGGTCCCCGGACTGACTACTGGCAGCTGAGGAAGAACTTCAGAAACTGTAAGGGAAAATTTTGGACAGGACACCACCTCCTACTTAATCTAGAAGGCTGTCCATTGAAACTGTCCGTTTCTTGAAGGCTGTGTGGCTCCTACTTAAGACACCATGTGTAATATTCTTTTTTTTTTTTTTTAAAGATTTTATTTATTTATTTGACAGTCAGAGATCACAAGTAGGCAGAGAGGCAGGCAGAGAGAGAGGGGGAAGCAGGCTCCCCATGGAACAGGGAGTCCAATGCGGGGCTCGATCCCAGGATCCTGGGATCATGACCTGAGCCCAAGGTAGAGGCTTAACCCACTGAGCCACCCAGGCACCCCCACCATGTGTAATATTCTGGAGATCTCTAATTTGAATCACACTGCAATCAGCTGTGGAAACTCGGACTTCCTAGACTGAAAAGCCTCCCGGCTGTGATTGCTGTCCAGTTTTCCCGGAATCTGTCTCATTCCCACTGACAAATTTCAGAAACTTTTGAAAGAGGACCCACCTATGATATTGATAATGGAAGCGCCACTATAGTCCTTCACAAATCAGCAAAAGCAAGGGTCTTAGACCATTCTTTTATCTTGACTATGGCAGGAGCCAAAGGGGCTGGCCTAGTAAGACAGAACTGACCCCTGTCTTTTGCTTTTTTTTTTTTTTAAAGGATATTTTATTTATTTATTTATTTAACAGAGATCACAAGTAGGCAGAGAGGCAGGCAGAGAGAGAGAGGAGGAAGCAGGCTCCCCGCTGAGCAGAGAGCCCGATGCGGGACTCGATCCCAGGACCCTGAGATCATGACCTGAGCCCAAGGCAGCAGCTTAACCCACTGAGCCACCCAGGCGCCCTCTCTCTTGCTATTAAAATTTTTTTTTTTTATTTAAGTAATTTCTATACCCGGTGTGGGGTTCGAACTAACAACCCTGAGATGAAGAGTTGCATGCTTCTCTGACCCAGCTGCTTCCCTAGCCTCCCTTTTTAAGATTTACTTATTTGAGGGGCACCTGGGTGTCTCAGTTGCTTAATGTCAGTCTTCTGCTCTCATCATGATCCTGGAGTCCTGGGATGGAGCCCTGCATCGGGCTCCCCGATTGTCAGGACGTCTGCTTGTCCCTCGCCTCTGCTTGTGCTGTCTCTCTCTCAAATAAATAAAATCTTTTTAAAAAAAAATTTTGAGAGAGAGAGAGAATCTCAAGCAGACTCCGCACTGAGTGCAGACGCCATCACAGGGCTCCATGACACAACCTTGGATCATGACCTGAGCCGAAATCGAGTCAGTTGCTCCACAGACTGAGCCATCCACGTGACTTACCTTTTTTTTTTTTATCAAACTACTGGCTTATGTAAGTTTCTTCTTTTACAGATTCTTACGGCAGTCATTTCTCTCTTTTCTGCTTATTAGGATCCTGTACCCCAAGTCAGGCCTTGGCCATCACAACAGTACTTCTTCCTGAGACCCTTGTGCTGTGCCACGTGCAGTTCAGCAATACTTTGCTAGACATCCCAGCAAGCAAAGTCTTCCACGTACACGCGGGGTTCAGCACGGAGAGAGGTGCGTCCCACTCGCTGCACCCGGCGCCCTGGTTTCTGTCCCTGCGCGTGCACCGCTTCCTTCCTGGGTCGCATTTACACTTTGCGGTTTCATCTGCTGTAGAACTATGGAAACTTTCTCAACCAGCGTTTTTGTTTAGTCTCTGTAACACCCTGTGCTTTTTCTTTTTTTTTTTTTTTTAATTTTTTTTTAAAGATTTTATTTGTTTATTTGACAGAGATCACAAGTAGACAGAGAGGCAGGCAGAGAGAGAGAGGGAAGCAGGCTCCCTGCCAAGCAGAGAGCCCGATGCGGGACTCGATCCCAGGACCCCGAGATCACGACCTGAGCCGAAGGCAGCGGCTTAACCCACTGAGCCACCCAGGCGCTCCTGTGCTTTTTCTATTAGTCTTCTACTTTCTTCTCTGCTAGCCCGTCCCTGTTCTGGGCTTGGATCATTCATCTTTTATCCCCAGGAAGTAGCAGTGTTGGAGTGTTTATTGTTGAACTGAAGGATATTCCAGGCAGAGTAGCATTAACTAGCATAAAGCAGAAACAGGCATGACATTGGAATTTCATATGAATCACCTTGTAGAACGAGAGGATTCATGTCAAACGTAAGGCATAAATAGGATAGTGCTACAGGCCAAGACCTTCTGCTCTAAGGCCGGGCAGTATGGCGCGAGTAGCCAGCAGCCACTGACGGAAGGCTCACTCAAGAAACTGGTGGGCACTAGCCAGAATGCCTGGTGCCAGGACAGGGACTAGGTGTACACAGGGGAGCAAGTCAGGGCTTCTCATTTTCACCAGCGCTGTGCCGGGAGATGTCACAGAGCAGAGATGCATGGAATGCTGTAGAGACAGGAAGAAAAGAGGAGCAGCCACCTCGAACCTGGGGGTTGGTCAGTTTTACACAGCAAGGCTTGTGGAAGGATGACTAGGAATGCGCTAGATGGGAGAGGCCACAGGCCAGGACATCCCAGGCAATAAAGAGCCCGGAGTTCGGCAGGACACAGCATGGAGAGGGAAGAGGCGGCAGCCGGGCGGCCAGGGAAGGGCCCTGCAGTAGTCCAAGCATGACCCGCTGAGAGTCTAGCCCAAGTAACAGGGAGATACTAACGGAGCGGCAAGTGTCAGACATTTCAAAAAGAGGAGTTAGCAAGATTTGGATGGGTGGATTAAGGAATGAAGTAAAGGGTGTCTGTGAAAAGACCGCGGAGTTGGAGCAGGGAGAACTAGCACAATATTCCGTCGAGGTATGGTTTGACGGGGAGTGACTAAGCCATGCTCAAAGCTTTTCACAAACCCTTTCCTGATCTTGGCAACTGTTGGTTACCTCATTCTACATCTGCTTGATTTCCATTTGCCCTGTGTTATTTACCGGATTTAAGCAACAAGTTCAGCTGTTTTTCTCCGGTACATTCCCTCCCCACAGTGGCCAACAGTCTGCTAAGAGGGAACGGTCAAAATTGAATTCACCTTTTCTTCTGCACTTGCGTCCATGTTTCCCGCCTATTTCAAGCCGGCGGCCGAACAGAGCTGCTCAACCTTCCCTGCTCGTTTTTCATCTTTCCTGCAGGGGTTTATGTCTGCCTCATCAGGGCTCGACCCCAGTCTGAAGAGCTGCTCCAGGCCCTCAGCGCGGCTGACACCGCAGTCTATGGGTGGGCCACACTGGTCAGGGAGCGCAGCAAGAACGGAATGCAGAGAATCCTTATTCCTTTCATCCCGGCCTTTTACATCAACCAGTCAGAACTGGTTCTCAGCCGCAGACAAGACGTTGGGGAGATCAGAGTGCTGGGGGTAGACAGAGTTCTTGAGAAGCTAGAGGTATGTGAAGCCCTGAGCCAAAACATAACTGAGATCAAGGTTTTGAAAAAGGAGTCTTCATTCGTAGTCCAAGGGCAAAGGAACAGCTATGGACTGACTTTGATAAAATTCACCAGGAGCAGGGGAGGGGCAAGGAGGTGGTTCTTCAAACGAATGAAGGAAACCTGTCCTCTTCACAATGCCAGGGGGTTCCCAGAGTCCGGAATTTAGGTCATGAGCTTTGTCAGTCTGGAAGATAACACCAGTATCATCTTAATCTTTAGAATTCTAGTTTGAAACTTTTTTTTTAGGGGCGCCTGGGTGGCTCAGTGGGTTGAGCCTCTGCCTTCAGCTCAGATCATGATCCCAGAGTCCTGGGATGCAGCCCCGAATGGAATCGGGCTCTCTGCTCAGCGGGGAGCCTGCTTCCCCCTCTCTGCCAGCCTGTCTACTTGTGATCTCTGTCAAGTAAATAAATAAAATCTTTAATAAATTTTTTTAAAAACTTTAAAGAAAAATACTTATTTATAGATTTTATTTATTTATTTGCTAAGAGAAAGAAAGAGAGCATGAGAGGCGAGAAGGTCCGAGGGAGAAGCAGACAACCCACGGAGCTGGGAGCCCAACGTGGGACTTGATCCTGGAATTCTGGGATCATGACCTGAGCCGAAGGCAGTCCCTCAACCAACCAAGCCACCCAGGCACCCAAAAAGATTTGAGAAAGAGAGCATGCACAGGGAGAGGGACAATGGGAGAGGGAGAAGCAGGCTCCTTGCTGAGCAGGGAGCCTAATGTGGGGTGTGATCCCAGGACCCTGGGGTCATGCCTTGAACCAAAGGCAGTTGCCCAACCAACAGAGTCACCCAGGTGTCCCCCCGCTTTTTTTTTTTTTTTAAACGATTTAAGAGCAAGTGGGGGCAGAGGGAGAGAATATCCAAGCAGACTTCTACTGAGTGTGGAGCCCCAACACAGGGCTGGATCCCTCCAGCCCTAACAGCAGGACCTGAGCAGAATCCAAGAGTTAACTGGCTACTCAACTGACAGCCACACAGGCGCCCCTAGTGCCTTCCAAACTTTGTTGAAGCCCATTTTATTCTCATAGATCATTTTCTTCCATTATCTATTTCAACACATCTGAGTGTGAAAAAGCAGATGACTTAAGACTGCTAACTAGAAATACAGGGATCTTACTGTATGTTTAGAACATAATATTGATACAAAACGGATTTTCCTTCTGTCAGACAAGTGCCATTTTCTCTTTTCTCCAAGGTCTTCCCCAGCTCCCCAGTTCTAGTGGTCTCTGGCCACAGGCAATCTTCCCTCACACCTGGCCTGGCTGTCTATCCCGTAAGGGTAGTCAACTTCACCTCCCTTCAGCAGACGGCATCACCCATTTTCATCAATATTTCCTGTGAGCTCACCAGTCAAAGTGAGGCTGTGCTAGTGAGAGCTCTGAAGGAGAAGGCTGGTGCAGGTGAGCACTGGGGGCTCCTGTTTTTAATCTAGAGAAGCAAAGACCACAGGTAATGAGGAACAATTCAGGCACTTGGCTAGGATTACTCAAACTAGCTGGGGTATGGATCTTTATTTTCCAAGACTACCTGGAGCGTAACCTTCCAAGAAGCTCTCTTATCACCACCAAAGTTTTCTACTTAACTGACGTATTTAAGAGTGGTAATTAATTTAAGAACTTCGGTCTTGTTAATGTACTCTTCTCTGTTGTAAACCTCTTGATAAATGACTTTCTTCAAAAACATCTGGCAGAGCTTTTTGTATCAGGCAGTGGGTAAACGGTGACAGCCCTAGAACCAAGACTTTCCTCTCCAAAATCCTGATTCTAGTCCTGCCTCAGTTTAGAAACTATGCCCCTGCCTGGGTGGTATGGGAACACGTGCAGTTACGGAGATGTTAGGAAAGCCCAAGGATCATCCTCCGTATGCTGTCACCTCTACCTGCCCATCCCTCCAGAGAAAGTGTTCTTTGAATGAACTAGGAGTGAACTGGACTGAACCCCTGTTCGTCTCCCATGAAAGAGCTGTTTCTACAAACACGGGGTATGTACTGGCCAATACCCTAAGTGCATTTTGCATGCATTCGTTCTCTTAGAACTCTAAGGTAGATGTTTTTCCCTCTGAGGAACTGGAGATGCTCAAGTTTCCATGACTAGACCCCGTGTTCCACCTGTGTCCTGTTGTAAATCTGGAGTTGTAATGGGCTTCTGCAAGGGTCCATGGATGGAATATCCAGGTGCACATGACCCTCAAAGGGGAAGAACTGCACCTTTATTTTCTTAAGACTTTATTGGTCAGAGCGGGAGCCGGATGTGGGACTTGATCCCAGGACTCTGGGATCATGATCTGAGCCGCATGCAGCCGCTTAACTGACTGAGCCACCCAGGCACCTCTGCACCTTTATTTTCAATTAACCTCTAACTGAAACTTTTCATTTCCAGTTTTATGAATATAAGCAACAAACCACAGTAATAGCAGTATGTAGGACTCTGTCACCTACAGAATTCAGGTATTTTCATGTTTCAATTATTAGATACCAATGTTCACTTCAAAATTACACAAAAAATTACAGTAGTTATCAGACCTGAGTCTAAGTCTTTATTACTAAAGCATATTACTGTATCAAAAAAGGCCTTTTTAACATCTTGCTAAGTGTATACAGAGCTGTATCACAATTAAGTTTTTTTCTGTTTTGGTTAACTTTGGTCAAGCTGGTTTCCTTTGTTCCTACACATTTTAATTTTTGCATTTAAAAACATTCTGAGATGGGGCGCCTGGGTGGCTCAGTGGGTTAAGGCCTCTGCCTTCTGCTCAGGTCATGATCTCAGGGTCCTGGGACCGAGCCCCGCATCAGACTCTCTGCTCAGCGGGGAGTCTGCTTCCTCCTCTCTACCTGCATCTCTGCCTGCTTCTGATCTCTGTCAAATAAATTAAAATCTTTAAAACATATATATAGGTATCAGAAAAAATATGAAAAAATAAAATAAAAACATTCTGAGAAGGACCCACAGGTGTCACCATACTGCCCAAGTTGTTCATAGCATAATAAATGGTCCACACTTCTCAGAGCTAAGAGAGGGACCAGAGGGAATAGTACAGCCCTGGTGAGTTGAAGTGGTCAGACACCACGATCCAACTCAGCCTTCAGCTTATCACCACAAGCACACTGAGTACCTGCTGGTAATATGCCAGGCATGGTATGTACACCAGGCACATGGTACTAGTACAGGAATCAGATTTAAGACAGGGCCTAATTAAGGAGATAGTAATCAGTTCATTGTAGCCAGAACAAAGCGGTACTGGAAAGGTTCATCATGTTTCATAATCATAATCCTGTTCCTAATCAATTTATTTGGACTCTTACCCTGTAAATACTGGAAAGTCCAAAGCTTTCAACAATTGGACCTGATCAAGGATTAATATAGAACATCTTGCTTTTAGTGCATCTTTATTTCAAACAACTTCAAACTATTCTTCAGAGCAAAGCAGTTTGTAAACAATTCTGAAACCAAGTACCATGAGAAGAGAGACCACTCACAAGTCTGAAGGTCAGAGGGCCTACGCTAGGGATGCAGAATAGGAACTAGGTAGGAGGACCTGGTGACAATATGGATATACGGGAAGATCTATTAAGTTCAGGGGAGTTTGCTGGGGCAGGTGTTCGTTTCTAGACACTGAAGAATTTGAAAAAACCAATGTCCAATGTCAGGTGTGCTTCAAAAATACAAGTCTCAAGGACTTGTGTTTGAGGACACTGTTATACAAAAATCAGAATGCTCCCTAAAAACCACATCGTAAGTAAAAAATGACAAGGGAACCCCCTTGGAATTGAAAAGTGGTTGGTGATCCAAATAAGTCAGGTTAGAGGGATCAGAATTGGAAGTTCAACTGCCACAATCACAAACTTGGTCAAGAGAAGCACGTCACTTGGAATTAAAATACACAGGAAAGGTAACGGGCATCTTAAGATAGCGTATCCATTTGTTAAATACCCATCTGTAAGACTCCAGGTTTGGGAGTTTATTATCTAGGAGAGGAGAACAAGACAAAGAGGCACAGGGACCAAGTACATAATTCACCTCTTTAACCCTGTTAAGAAGCAAAACAACTTCCCCAAGGACTGGGTTCTGGGAGCTTCTGCTCTCATACCCATGACCATGTGTTTTTAGCTTGAACTATTACTTTGTATCATTCTGATCAATACACAGATCAATGTGAAGACTCAGGTATCCTCCAGAAGTTCCTGGGTTCTCACCAGACCATCCTCTTTACCCTCTGTGCCGTGCTGGCATCAACGGCTTTCACCTTTCTAGGTAAGGTGCCCTTACATTCAGCACCATGGACGTTTGACTTACAAACTGCCTTCATTTAATTCCACCCACTATGAGAATAAGAATTAGATGATCACATCTCACTTGTGTCAAACAGCTGGACCGCATTCAGCCTCCCCAGCCCTGGTCACCTAGTGGACCAAACGTCCTGCCCAACTTCCCACCAAGCAGCAAACTGCATGTGGCAGACTCGGCTTGGAAGTGGACAGCACTGCTAAGCCTGGAGATAACGGCGGTATCTGCCTTGTTCTTTTCCCAGCATACAATGCCTTCTTACACAAGATACAGACGGCGCCAGTTGTTTATGTACCAACGCGAGGACCACCACCACCAGGTAAGTAATAACCTCCCTCACCTATGAAAAGCCCAGATCATTCATACTCCATCTGCTTGTCCTTTTTACTCCTAGGTTCTTACACCGCCACACGTTCTCCGCCGCCTTTCACGAGTCCACAGCCACCACCAGGCCAGACTCGGCTACAACCCTGGCTATGGAGCGCCCGGCACTAACCTCTCCTCGCACAAATCCCCTCAACTGTCGTGGAGCGGAGCCATAAGGCCCCAAACTAGGCTTCTGAGCGCTGTAAATAAAGGATCCTAAGCTGTTTACACTCGAGTGTGTTGGGCTAAGTATCCATACTTCATACTATGAAATCATAGAAGTGAAATACCCGTTTCTAGATAGTATCCCACGTTTTTAATCAAGATCGGAGAATTTACTCAGTGAACCTAACTGGACAAAAGCGTCCCCAAGAGACTTCGTAAGTACTTGGCCACTTACTTGCCCCCAATGACTCTAGCAGTCCGCTCTGCCGGTTGCCCCTGAGCACTTGAGGTAGCACTTACTTCCTAGCAGTAAGACAAGGACAAGAAACAGAACGTATCCAAAATCGGTTTATTGGGGTAGTGTCCCGCTCATCTGGATCCGGGCGCTCAGTGCTGCTTCCGCCTGAAGGAGCATCCTGGAAGGAGGAGGTTCCGAGGGTGACGTCCTGCCCCCCACAACAGGGGCCGGCCTGACGACCGCCCCGAAAGCCGCCGCTACACCACCGCCCGCTCAAACGCAGACCCGCCCCGGACGCCTCCGCCTCGGCCTTGGCGCTGAGAAACACGCGGTGTCCGAGCACCGGGGGGGGGGGGGGGGGGAACCAGCGCCCCCAGGGCCAAGCTCCAGCCCCGCGGCCGCTCCGCCGCGCGAGGTCCGCGCTCACCTTCTGTAAGCCTCGCCTTCCCTCCCGTGGGCTGGCAGAGCACAGTGGAGCAGCCGACACACAGCACGACCGTCTGCGCGTGGCTGAACACGGTGGTGATTTTGTAGCATCCTGCGGACGGACACACGCCGAGGGGCAGGGGCTCAGGACCCCGACGCCGGCCCGGCCGCGGCCGCCCGCCCCCCCGAATCCACCGACCCCTCCGCGGGACGCGCCGGCGGCACAGGCGCGTGCGACCCGCTGGGGAGCCGCCCCCCGCCCCCCGCCGCGGCCGCCGTCGGCCCCCCGGGCGGCGCCCCTCACCCGGGCACTTCACGTCCATGAAGTAGGAGTTGGGGCTCTGCACCAGGCGCTTCTTCTTGTGCTTCCTCTTCTCCTCTTCCGGGGACGGGTGCAGGAGGTCCTTCGCGAGCTACGAGAGCCGACGGGCGCGGTCAGGGCGGCGGCCGCCCCGGCGGCAGCGGCAGCTCGAGCCGCCCGGCGTCCGCCGCGGGGCCGCCATCTTACCCCCGCCCCGGGCCGCGCGCCGCCCGCCCCCGCGCCCGTCGCCTGAGGCCCGAAGCCCGCGGCCGGCCCCCGGGGCCCGCACCCGGCGGCGGGACGTGCGCGCGCGCGCGAGAGGCGACGGCTCCGCCGGGACCCGGGCGGGGAACTCACGGGCATGTTCTCGTGGGGAGGTCGTCAGCGCCGGAAAGGAGCGAAAGCGGAAATCCTGCCGCTTATATCCGCCGCCCGCCGGAAGTGACGCGCGCGCGCTGGGCCGCCATGCCGGAGTCCGCGCGCCGCCGCGGCCGGGGACGGCCGCCCGCCGCCGGGGGTTGCGGCGCCGCGTGGGCGGGAGCGCGTCCGCAGGGGCGGCCGAGCGTGCGCGGGACTTGGCCGAGACCCTCGGTGTCTCCCAGCGGGTTTCGGTGCCCGTGAGCTACGCGGGGCAGAAAAGCTCCCGCCGCCCGCGTCGCGGCCCGCCGCTGGGTTTGGTTGGGTCTTCCGGCCCCTCTCCTCGCACGACGGCGACCTCAGACCCTGACGTCCTGCTCCGCTCGCGGTGCGGGCCGAGGAGCCGCCCGGGCTCCCGCCCCCTCCCCGCCGACGCGGCGGTGCCCCGTGACCCTCCCGCAGCCCTTCCCGCCCGTCGGCCCCGGCCCCGGCTCTCCGCAGCGCGGACGCGCGTGGCAGAGCGCGGAGGGAGCCCCACGGGGAGCGCAGCCCCGCTCCGCAGCCCCTGGGTCGCAGGGAGGCTCGAAGACGACGCGAGGGCGCCTTGGAGTCCGGGAAAGGCGTGTGCGTCGCGGTCGGGGCGTGCGGGCGACAGCTCCGCCGCGGACCCGGGGCCCTGACGCGCCTCTGCCAAGTTCGGTGGGGTGAGCCCCGCGCCGTGGCCGGTGTCGCACCGGCCTCGGGGAGCAGAACCGCCTCCAGCGCCCGCCGGGGGCCGGAACGTCCCGAGGAAGCGGCCTTTCGGCCGAAATGGGCGAGCGGGGGAGGCCGGGGCCGGAATGAGGGGTCCCGCGCGGCGGGGTGCGGGCGGGAAGAGCCCAGATCGGGGCCGAAGCACAGGACGCGCGGACGGGTCTTTAGCAGACGGGCCGCGCGAGCGGGCGAGCGGCTTCAGGGCTGGGTCGGAGCGGGGGCGCCGGGGGGGCTCCGGCCGTGAAGCCTCTGCCTCGGCTGGGGTCGTGAGCCCAGGGCCCAGGCGTCCGGAGCCCCGCGTCGGCTCCCCGCCCGGCGCGCCGTCGGCGGCTCCTGTCCTCCTCCCCTGCTCGTGCGCCCGCCCGCCGTCTCGGCCAGAGAAAGAAAAGTGACGGACGGAGCCGGGTCACGGTCTGCGGGGCGGAGGGGATGGGCGGGCGGGCCCTGGGCGCAAAGACGGCCGGACGAGCCGGTGACGAGAGGCGTCCGCGCACACCCGCACCGCACGCGCGCTGGCCGCTGTGAGAGAAGCGGGGGTCCCGTGTCCTCCCCGAAGGCAAAGATAACGAGTGTCTCCGCAGCCGCGTCTGCCCTTCTGCAGCCCTTTCACGGCGCTGGACGGCGCTGTCCGGGCCGCCCCGGGCTGGCGTGAAGATCGCGCCCCGTCGGAGGAGGAAAGCAGACGAGTGGCCCCGGTCTCCGTCGCACCGATCCCACGCGCGGTCCCCGAATAAAGACCCAGAAGGAGTTGGCGAAAGTGTGTGTGTGTGTGTGTGGCGGGGGGGATGCGTGTACCGGTGTGCGGTGCTGGTTCGTGGTGCGTCTACACCGACGTGTGCGCGCGGCTTCTCCCCCGCCCCGTGGGGCTGCAGGACGCCGCCGCCTCACGCCGACCACCAGGGGGCAGAGCGTCCCCACAAGTGGCTGGTGTCGCGGGGCGTCCCGCCGCGTTCCCGGGGCGCCGGACTTGAGGGCGGGGAACCCCGGAGCCCAGCAGGGCCCCGAAGGCGGCCAGCCTGGAATGGCCCTCGGGTCCCTCGTCTCAGCACCCCCGCCCCCCCGCGTGGTGGCCCCCAGTGCCAGCGCCGCCGTCAGCCGGCGTCCCCCCGATTCCGTCCGCGTGGCGGAGGCTGCCCCGTCCCACGGCGTCCCCCGCGCGGACTGCGAGCGCGCGGGGGAGGGGCGGGGGGCCCCGGCGGGCGGCCAGGGGGTGGGGCCCACGGCAGGGCCGCCTCCCCTCTTTCCCGGGGCCTGGGCGGAGAGGGAGGGAAGCTTCCTGGCCTGGGCTCCGGGCCGCTCCGTCCGCCAGCCCTGCGGGCCCGCCCACCGGCGCCTCCCCCGGCTCCCCAGTGTCCGCCATGGCCAAAGCCTACGACCACCTCTTCAAGTTGCTGCTCATCGGGGACTCGGGGGTGGGCAAGACTTGTCTCATCATTCGCTTCGCAGAGGACAGCTTCAACAACACCTACATCTCCACCATCGGTGAGCCCGCCGGCCGCGCCCGGACCCCCGGAGCCCCCGGCCCTCTCACCCCTGCCTCTCCACGCGCGGCGAGCCCGCCGGCCGCGCCCCGACCCCCGGCTCCCCCAGGCACTCACCCCTGCCTCTCCACCGGCGGTGAGCGCGTTGGCGGAGCCCCTGCCCTGTCCCACACCCCCGGCTCCCCCAGGCTCCCAGGCTACTAGTGGCCCCTACTTTTCAGTCCTCCAGAGGGGGGCTTCTAAACTCAGCCCAGTCTCAGACCAACCCCCGCACATCTGTCCGAATGGTACCCAGCCTCGAAGCTCTCTGAGGCCGCGTAACTTCTCGGTTGTGCCAGCCCCTCGTTTTCCTGCTACCGTCCTTCTCCCCAAATCCACATGAACCCTTCTGCGCTTACCGCCGTGCATCTCTCCCCACCCCCACCCACCTGTGAGCCTTGACCCCCAGAATTTCCTGCCCCCTCTCCCTGAACATGCTTTCCAGGTCCATTAGCCTCTTTCCATCTGCTGAGTTTCAGAGCCTCGCGCTGCATCCCCACCTCACCACTGCCCAGTCTCCCTGCCCCTCCGCTTAGTGGGGGTGGGCAGGGTGGGACAGAGTGACCCTCTGGGCTAGAAAGTGGCCCAAGGACTGGCAAGGTGGATATACAGTCAGCCAGGCAAGGAGGGTAGGAGTGGGGGGACTTTTGGGGGCCCTGAGTCAGCCCGGTGACTCAGACTCCCTGTTGGGCTCCCAAAGGGCTCTGGGGAGGGGCCCACGTTGGCACCACGAACGCTGCCTCCCCTCCTCTCTTCTTGTCGTTCTTCATGTTCTCCGGCCTGGGAAATAAAACAAGGGGAGTCTCAAGACCATTCTGGTTAGGAAAGGAAAGGAAAATGCCGCCTTTCCTAGTTCAGCCTCGGGAGGAATGGGTCTTGCTTGCAAGTGTGGCCTGCTCCTTAACTAACACACTGCCTTCAGCTACCTCTTTCCTGGCTCCTTGTCCTATAGGGCTGGAGGGAGGCCGGGGCACCGAGGGTACAGCGTTCTAGGAAAACAGACGGGAAGAGGAAGCTGAAAGTCCTGTTTTTTAAAAAGATTTTATTTATGGGGTTGCCTGAGGCTCAGGTCATGATCCCAGAGTCCTGGGATGGAGCCCCACGTCGGGTTCTCTGCTCAGAAGGGCGCCTCTTCCCTCTCTCTCTGCCTGTCTTTCTACCTCCATGTGATTTCTCTGTCAAATAAATAAATAAAATCTTTTTAAAAATTTTACTTATTTGACAGAGAGAGGGAGAGATCACAAGTAGGCAGAGAGGAGGAAGCAGGCTCCATCCCAGGACCCTGAGATCCTGACCTGTCCTGGAGGCTGAGGTGTAACCCACTGAGCCACCCAGGTGCCCCTGAAAGTCCTATTTTGAGGGAGACACTGAACTAAGAGAGCTGTCAGCCGGGGTTGCTGGGTGGACCCAAGAGGCGCCTGAAGCTGCCCAGGAGAACTTCCATCACCTCGCCTCCCAGATCCGCAACGTCTCAGGAAAAACAATATGCTTACTGTACTAATACAGCTTTGAGAAAATTCTCGTTTCACTTGCAACAAGGTTGCTTCCCAAGTCCAGCCCCTGCAGAGTGCCTAGTACTGCGGTGCCCCAGTCCCTCGCCTCCCAATCCTCCCTGGGTCTCCGCCTCAGCGTGTGCGCCCCCTCCTAGGAATCGACTTCAAGATCCGCACCGTGGATGTAGAGGGGAAGAAGATCAAACTGCAGGTCTGGTGAGTGCACCCCCAGCACCGCGGGGCGCATTCCCTCCGGTCGCTCCCACGGTGCTCCCTCTCCCCGCTGCTGCTTCCGCCACTTCTCCAGGCCACTTCCTGTCCCTGCCTCCGACGTCCTCCGTCCGGGTCTCTTCCAGCCTGCTCAACTGCTCTCAGCTTTCTCGTAACTCGCGCGCCTCTCCTGGCTCCAGAGCATTCTCGGAACTCGACAGTAGATGTCTGCAGGGCTGTCCCGTGGGAAGGGCATTCAGGCAGGTGCCCAGCAAGCGGGGGAGTTGAGATGGTCCGTGTGTGCTCTCCCTGCGTCTCGGAGAGCCTGGAGAGCCGAGCCGCGAGGGCCGACCTGCCGCGGGAGACCCGTGGGGTGCCGGCTGTGGAAGCGGGGGCGGCCTGGAGAAGCTTTGGGGCGCAGTGGAGAAGAGTAGGTTGGGGCTTGCTGCTGAATGACCTTCATCCGTTGCCGAGCCCCTTCGGATCGCTGCCCTCGTTTGTAAAGCAGGGACCGGACGACATGCGTCACGAGGGCAGGGTGAAGGAGGCGCCTGGCACGGGGTAGGTGTTCGACAGATGAGCCCGAGAGACCTTGTCCCTCAGGTCTGTGTCACCTCCTAGACGTCCTACCTCCTTTTCCCCCTTGACTGTTTTCTGATGCTGTTCCTTTCAGCCCCACCATGTTGCACGAGCTCCATCCTTAGCAGGGGCATTTCTGTCTTTGGAGAACCATTCCCTCTCTCCCGCCCCTTCTTCAGGGACACGGCTGGCCAGGAGCGGTTCAAGACCATAACGACTGCCTATTACCGTGGGGCCATGGTACGAGGTGTGGGTGTGGACAAGGGATGAGGCAGCAGAGTGGAGCTGTCCGAGGACCCACGGGCAGGGCTGGGGCGGGGAAATTGGGAGGGGCACAGCGCGCGAGGTGGAGGACCCTCACGGACTATGGGAGAAGCTTGGAGAGAATTTGCAGGGTCACGGGAAGGGGCAGGAAGCTGAAACGGGGTGGGGGGGAATGGGGCCCAAGGCTCCATGGTGAACTCTTGCCATCCTGCAGGGCATTATCCTAGTGTATGACATCACGGATGAAAAATCCTTTGAGAATATTCAGAACTGGATGAAAAGCATCAAAGAGGTAAAGACCCTCCTGAAGAGACGGGAGGCCCGGAGCCTTGAAGGTGGGCGGGACCCCAACTGACTCTTCCTGCCTTCGTGCTCCCAGAACGCCTCAGCTGGGGTGGAGCGCCTGCTGCTGGGCAACAAGTGCGACATGGAGGCCAAGAGGAAGGTGCAGAAGGAGCGCGCTGTTAAGGTGAGGCCCAGGCCAAGATGGAGTTGGGTTCCAGAAGGCTGCCGCCCTGGGCCCACCTCTCTTCTTCCCCTCTCCACTCCACAGCTGGCTCGCGAGCATGGGATCCGATTCTTCGAGACCAGTGCCAAGTCCAGCACAAATGTGGATGAGGTGAGACATGCCCCATGCCCACCCCCACTCCCAGAGATGGCTGGTGGTCGGCAAGCCCCTCCTCCCCTCCGGCCTGTTCTGACCACTCACTCCTTTACCCGTCAGGCTTTCAGTTCCCTGGCCCGGGACATCTTGCTCAAGTCAGGAGGCCGGAGACCGGTGAGTTGGTTCTGCTGGGAGGGGCACAGCTGTGTGTGCGTGAACGCACCTGTTAGGAGTGAAACCCCAGGAGACGAGCAGTGCTGACGTCCCCAAGGGTGGATCCCCTTCCAGCAGTGTACAGACCCCAGATGGCCACTGTCACCCTGATCCTGTGCCCTTCCCCCTCCAGGGAAACAGCCACAAGCCCCCCGGCACTGACCTGAGAGCTTGTGACAAGAAGAACACCAGCAAGTGCTCCCTCGGCTGAGGACCCTAGGCCCGGAGGCTGGACCTGAGGGAGGCTGTGGGTGGGCAGGGGAGGAGCAGCACGTGGGACTCGGAGGGGCTGCAGGTAGGTAGATGGTGGAAGAGTAGGAGCCAGCGGAGAAGAACACGGGAAGGCGAGGGACGGAAAGGAGGTAGAAGAGAGAGAGACGGACAAGCCAGGAGGAGAGGCGGCTGGAAGAACTGGCCCTGGGTGTCAGACCTTCCCCGGGCTTCTAGGGCAGACATAAATGTAAATAAACAGTTGATTTGTTGTTAGTGGATCAGGTGTTAGGGTTGTGTGAGAAGTTGGCTCAGCATCTCCTCTGGAAGTTTGACCCTATGACCCTGCACGGTCTTGTCAGTATGAAGGACCAGCACCCACACGAAGGTCCCTGGTTTGGGTGACATTCATCATCAGACCCAATTCCTGCTTCTGAGGTGGTTGGGCTGCTGGAATTAGGCTGGCCTCCTGTGACACTGGGACCTGTCCCCACGTGGATGAGGAAGAGACCGGGAGATTCTCTGAACCTGGAGACCTGGACATCCTTTTTCTGTTATAGGGTTCAGAGGAGCCTTGTGGGCAGAGCCTTGCCTGGTTTCCAGAGGACTCTTTCTTAGGTCTTCCCAGGGGAATGACAGCCCTAGACTCAAGGAAGTAACAGGTTCTGGTTTTATCCTGTGATTCCTTCAAGCATCTCTGATTCTACCACCAGTCCTCTTAGGTAGCTGGTAGGCGTTATTCTCCACTTTTATAGATAAGGGAAATGAGACACGGAGGAGATTCATTCAGTCATCTCGCTCTCTCGCTCACTCTCTCGCTTTCTCTCTCTCTCTCTCTTTTTTTACATACTTATTTATTAGAGAGAGAGAGCGCGCATGAGCGCACACAAGGGGTGGGGCCAGCAAGCGGACTCACCGCTCCGCAGGGAAACTGACGGGGTGGTGGACGCCAGGATGGGGCTCTGGGATCATGACCTGAGCTGAATGCAGATGCTTAACTTACTGAGCCACCCTGGCACTGTAGTCATTAATCTTTTTTTTTTTAAGATTTTTATTTATTTATTTGTCAGAGCAGGAGCACACAAGCAGGGGGAGTGGAAGAGGCAGAGGGAGAAGCAGACTCCCCGCTGAGCAGGGAGCCTGATATGGGACTCCATCCCAGGACCCCCGAATCATGACCTGAGCCAAAGGCAGACACCTAACCGACTGAGCCACCCAGGCACCCCACAGTCACAAATCTTTTTTTTTTTTTTTTTTTTAAGATTTTATGTATTTATTTGACAGAGATCACAAGTAGGCAGAGAGGCAGGCAGAGAGAGAGAGGAGGAAGCAAGCTCCCTGCGGGGCAGAGAGCTCGATGCGGGCAGGGCTCGATCCCAGGAACCTGGGATCATGACCCCAGCCGAAGGCAGAGGCTTAACCCACTGAGCCACCCAGGCGCCCCCCACAGTCATAAATCTTTATTGAACATTTAGTATGTGCCAAACACAATGGTCAACTTTGGGTGGAACTTACAAGAAGGACAAACAAATTTTAACAAAAACAGTTCCTGGGGCACCTGAGTGGCTCAGTGGATTAAGGCGCTGTCTTCGGCTCAGGCCCTGATCTCAGGGCCCTGGGATCGAGCCCCAAATCCGGCTCTCTGCTCAGTGGGGATCCTGCTTTCCCCTTTCTCTCTTCCTGCCTCTCTGCCTACCTGTAATCTCTCTCTGTCAAATAAATACATAAAATCTCAAAAAAAAAAAAAAAAAAAAAGAACCACCACCCAAAAACTCAGGCTTGATGACACATAGTCCCCATAAACATACACAGCCCCCTTGGACACTTGCACAGGAGTTTCTAAACAGCAAAATTATCTCACAGACAACCTTTTATCCGGGTTAATGAAAATGGCACATTTGGCTTCCACAAGTTTAATTTTACAGATAGGAAGTTCAAGGCACTTCAGAAATCCCCGTGCCGGTGGCATGGAAATGGATGGCACAGCCTTGGGTCAGCAGCATCTGTGCCGCTGTTTGTTGGTAAAGGACAACACCAGGAAAAAGCCTGACCATGCCGGGAGAACTTGGGAGTGACTGCGGATGTGTGTTAAGTACCAAACTTCCGTGGGGTGAAGATCAGCTCTGGGCTCTGTAGTCAGCCGCTTTGCTGTTGCTTTGCTCAGGGTTATGAGGAAAGACTTTCATTTTGTGAATCCCAGGAAGAACACTGACATCTTCATCACACCCCAGAGCGGATGTTTGAAAATCCAGTATCGGGCACCTGGGTGGCTCAGTGGGTTAAGCCTCTGCCTTTGGCTCAGGTTATGTATGGTCTCAGGGTCCTGGGATCGAGCCCCGCATCGGGCTCTCTGCTCCGAGGGGAGCCTGCTTCCTCCTCTGTCTCTCTCTGCCTGCCTCTCTGCTTGTGATCTCTGTCAAATAAAATCTTAAAAAAAAAAAAAAAAATCCAGTATCTGTGTAGAAACCTACTCAGATGCTTGGTAAAGCTGTTGGAATTGAGAGCTTAGGGCTCCCACAGCTTGTTACCAGCCGTGGTCAGGTTTGACAAGGAGTAACAGGCTGCTAGAAGGATTTCATCCAAACTTTCCTAACAGCTAAAAGCTACTGGAAAATACTCACACCTACTTCCTGTTACATACAACTATAGACATGTACAAACAGTAACTTCAAGGAATGAGCAAACAGTCACAAGAAGAGTAAAGTTTGGTCTCCACCCCCATCTAATGATCTTTCCACAGTCCGATTATTCCTGCTGCTGAGGGCCCAGCAGCCTTTATGGGATGCAGCATTGCATATATGGGTCAACTTAAATGCAGTGCTCTAGCCCTTAGAGCTGTGGGGTGGGGGGAGGCCAGGAAGACTTCTGGGGACAGGAGAATGTGGGGTAGGGTTAACCAAACAGGCAAGCCCTTTAGTCTTGAGAAGTGGGGGACAGATTACTACTAGTGACCACAATTGTATGAATTTCAGTACCCCCATGAACTCACTCGGTCTTGTTGTCTGGGAGGCTGTGAACCCACGTGTATGTAAAATCAGGAGGAAATTAGGGGCAGAGTTGGGCAGCCAGGCAGTAAAGCACGAACCCAGAGAGCAGGCCAAGTCTCCGCGGTTCTGGGTCCATCTACGGAGGGTTATCTCCATGGGGCGGAAAGCGGGGGGTGAATCTTTGGCCTTGCAGTCGCTCTTCTGGGCCCTCCCGCTCAGTCTCTGGGTGGCCTTGCACGTCACCTCCACGCTGAGCTTACAACCCAGGGCCACCGAAGACCAAGGTGACCGAAACGTTGACGTCAAGAAGTAGGACAGTGATGGGACCCAGTGCAATCAGAGGATAAAGAAAATACTTGGTTGCGCGTCGCCCTAACCCTGGACACGGCGCACGAGCGTCCCCGTTCCCGAGGCTACCGAGAGGCGGCCGGCGCCCTGCAGGCCCGCCTCGGTTCCCCCCGGGACTCCCGGTCCCGCGCTCCCGTCCCGGCGCGAACGGCGCTCCCACCGGGCAGCCGGCGCGCGGAGCTCGCCAGGGTACCGGGCCCGGGCGCAGTCCGGGAGCAGCGGCGCCGGCGGCTCGGCCGGGGGAGCGGAGACACCGCGCCCCGGCGTGGGGAAGTGCGGGGGCGCCTCGCTCCCGGGACCATCCGGGAAGGAACGGGGCCGGCTGGCGGCTCGGCGGGCCATCCCCGCGCTTTCGGAGGTGGCGGCGGACGGCTCCGTGTCGCCGCTCACCTCGCCCACAGCGGGCCCGCGGGCGGCCACGCAGCAGGACCCGGCCGCGGCGAGCACCGGCCGAGCGGCCCGCGCCCAGCCCGCCGCCTGCGGAGGGCCGAGACTCGCGCGCCTGCGCGGAACGACGCAGCCGCGGGAACCTCCCAGGTCCCGGCATCCCCCGCGGCTGCGGCCTTTCCTCCCGCCCCGCCCCTCCCCCCGCCGCGAGCCCGGCCTCCTCCGCGGAGCGAGATGGCGGCGGCCGGGACGGCCCCGGACGTGACGGGGCGCTAGGCCGTCCCCCGCGGCCTCTCCCGAGGGCCGTGCGGGCCCCAGGAAGCGAGCTCAAGCCCAGTCCAAGGAAGGCGCGATGGCCGTTCCTGCCGTGGCCGTGGGGCCGCCCCAGTGATGCCTCTGCCCTGAGAGGCGGTGTCGCTTCTCGCCGCCCTGACCGGAC
This sequence comes from Mustela nigripes, assembly GCF_022355385.1. Lineage (NCBI taxonomy): Eukaryota > Metazoa > Chordata > Mammalia > Carnivora > Mustelidae > Mustela > Mustela nigripes. The sequence goes on from NC_081566.1 coordinate 66,945,613, forward strand.
CCCCGGAGCCCGCGGCGGAAGCGCCCCGGCCGAGGCCCGAGGCCGGTCTCGCAAGTGCCTCCGCCCCGACGGGCGCGACCCCGAGCGCTCCATGCCCGCGGGCGGAGGGAGGCGGCGCCTCCCCCAGCGCTGCCGCCTGTGCTGGCTGCTCTGCGCTTTCACCCTACAGCTCTGGTGAGGGGCGGCGGGCGGCGGAGGGCGGCGGAGGGCGGCGGAGGGCGGCGGGCGGCGGAGGGCGGCGGGCGGCGGCGGGGGGACTTGCCTGTCGTCCGGCTTCTGATCTGTGCCTCCCCACCCCCACCCCGCTCCGGTGCAGCCAGGCCGAGGCCCCCGCGCCCGCGGAGCAGCTGTCAGGTGGGTGGCGGCCCGGGCCCCCTCGTGCCCCCACCGGGCCGGAGCGCAGGTGGGGACGCGGGCGGCCGGCGGTGCCGGGAGGTCGGGTGGGCCGCGCCTTCGCGGGACCCGTTTTCCCATCGAGGTCCGGGCGGCCTTTCTCTGCCGTTGCAGTGGGCGCCTCGAACCTGCCGTGCTGGCTGGCCGAGGACTTCGCGGTGGCCGAGGAGTGCGCGCCCTGCTCCCGCTTCCAGGCCGTGAGTATGTGCCCCCGCGCGCTTCCGCTGCTTTTCCCTGCGGTCTCGGTGCGGGTCCCCCTGAAAACGCGCCCTTTCCTAAGTTAATGGTAATATTTGGCTAATAATCGTGTTCGTTTAAGGAAGATTTATTTTTAGGGGCACCTGGGCGGCTCCGTCAGTTGAGCCTCCTTGACTTTCCCCTGGGTCGTGCCCCTTCCTGTGGGGCTCTGCGCTCTTGCTTGACTTTCTGCTCTCTGCCACTTGCCAGGTTCATGTGCCCTGATTCTTTGAAGATTTTTTTTTTTTTTAAGATTTTATTGATTTATTTGACAGAGATCACAAGCAGGCAGAGAGGCGGGCAGAGAGAGAGGAGGAAGCAGGCTCCCCGCCAAGCAGGGAGCCCCATGCGACCCAAGCTGAAGGCAGAGGCTTAACCCACTGAGCCACCCAGGCGCCCTGAAGATTTTTTTTTTCACCTATAATTATTACAAACCGGTTTTCGGTTTTTCTTGTGGGTGTGTTTTGGTTTTTTTTTTCCCCTAATAGACTTTATTTGCAAGACAGCTGGTGTATAAGCCTGGGGGTGGGGCATGAGGAGAGGCCCGATGAGGGGCTCCATCCCAGGACCCTGGGATCATGCCCTGAGCTGAAGGCAGAGGCTTAACCATCTGAGCCACCCAGGCGCCCCTAAATATCTAATCTTTAAGTAAGCGCTACAGCAATGTGAGGCTGGACCTCCTAACTCTGAGATCAAGACTCAAATGCTGACTGAGCCAGCTAGGCACCCCAGTCATGATCATTTTTAACCCTGTAGGCTCTGAAATGTGTCCCTCTGCAGTGTTCTAATATGTAATGATCACGCAACCGGTACCTCCACCATCCCCATCAGAACTCTCTCTTGAGGCGCCTGGCTGGCTCAGTCCATAAGTGTCTGCCCTCAGCTCATGATCCCCGGGTCCTGGGTTTGAGCCCCACATCAGGCTCCCTGCTCAGCGGGGGCCTGCTTCTGTTCTCACTGCTTCTCTCTCTGCCAAATAAAGACAATCCTTAAAAACAAGCAATTTCTTTGTTGGTCCTCTGTTGCCCAAGCTCTGCGGCATAGCAGGTGGACACCTGGCGCTTCTGAATGGCAGGTCTTCCTGTTTCTGCTGCCCTTTCCTGACATGTGCTTTGGTCCTTTTCTTCTGACAGAAAACCACCCCTGAGTGTGGTTCCACAGGGTATGTGGAGAAAATCACATGCAGCTCATCTAAGAGGAATGAATTCAAAAGGCAAGTGTTGTTTCTCATCTTGGAACCTTCTAGATCACGTCTTTTGTTCTTGTGGTGTTAAGCAGACTAATAGCCCCACATCTTTCTGTCTGGAGGTCGAGTGGCATATGGGGGGTGGGGCACCAAAGTATTTGAATCCACGTTCCAGCTGTCATCCTCAGCACTTCGTCATTGGTCTGTTTCTCATCAGTAGAATTGGTTAAGACCAGCTCTGCTTACCTCCCTAGAAAATAAGTTGAACGATAGATTTGACTGGGATTTGTATAGGGTAAACACGTTAGAAGGATGACTCTGGGTTCTTTTTTTCTCTCAGTTGTATCTTGATTAGGCCTCGCTAGAAGGGAGTTTGGAGGGAGAGGTGGTTCAGCCTTCCCCGGGAATAACTGTTTCTTCCTGCTCCTAGTTGCCGCTCAGCTCTGATGGAACAACATTTATTCTGGAAATTTGAAGGGGCCATCGTGGGTGTGGCCTTGGTCTTTGCTTGCCTTGTCATCATTCGTCAGCGACAGCTGGACAGAAAGGCTCTGGAAAAGGTCCGGAAGCAAATCGAGTCCATATAGCTACCTTCCACTTTTTGATAGGGGCCTTAGGGATTGTACCTCAGACACAGACAGTAGAATGAACGGACTTGGGCCCTTAGTTCTTGGGAACTTGTGGTGGCACCTCCTTCTCTGTCTCTTGTCTGGATCATTAACGAGCAAAATACAGAATAGTTTTCTTCTCTATTATAATTTGGTTTGGGACAGGAAGTCCTGGTGGCAGAAATGGGATAGCAATAGGCCCCAGTGTACTACCTGGCTTCCCCTTCTTCTGGTACTTATTTAAAATTTTCAGGACAAAATTTCAGCAAAAAAGTTTATTTCTCAGCCAAAACCTCTGTTTCCCCCCAACCCTTATCCAAAGAAAAAATAAAATTGTAGATGTATAACAAAAGTATCTGAAATGCCTCATCACATAGCCTGGGCCTCAGGGTACAGATACTTAGGGTGTCCTGAAATGATTCAGACCCTGAAGCCAAAGAACTCCGAATGGAATCCCAGGGGAAAGAGCCATCGGGGATCCCGGATTCCTTACTGCGGTTGGAAGTGGCCTGCGAAGTGTTCCAGCTCACATCTCATCCGCACACAGGACAGCTCTGACATGCCCACTGGGGCCGGGTTTGCCTCCCCTCTTCTCCAGCAGGTTCCTTGTTGAGCCATGGACCCCCTTGGCCCTAGGTGGCCCCTCCAGTCCAGGCTCTACCGCTGTGGTCCCCAAGCTTTCTGTCATGTCCTTGTGAGTCAGGATATTTCTGGAAATCACTGTGGGCAGTAACAGAGTGTTCCCTTGGGTGGGGGGGTCCTAGACGGGACAGGACCGACCTCCCACCTCCCGATGACCCAAGAAAGCGGAGCCCCACCCTGCCCCGCCTCACCTCCCTGCCGCTGGTGGTCATCGGTGCCAGCTTCCCGGAGACCCTGCAAGGGGCTGACACTGGGCAGGATGATGAGGGCCAGAGAAAAAAGAAGGATCTGGAGAAAGCAAAAGGACACTTGGGTTGTGGGGACACTAAAGGAGGGGCCCAAGGGCAGCATGAACAGAAGGCAGTTGGAGTCCTCGGGGATGGGAAGGTGCGTATGGTTGGGAGTGGGGTGTGAGGGCCGAGGTGGGGGGAGATGGGAAGTAGGTAGTACCAGAACACAAGTGCCGGTCTGGGCAGCTTTGTTGGAGGTCTGGGCAGCGAGCATCTGCAGCTGGTGGAGCTGAGCTTCCAGAGCGCTGGCGCACCAGAGAGAGGAGGAGGAGGAATGGAGAGTCCGCTCTCCTGGGAGCCAGGCCCGGGGATGGGCCCTGTGTGCCACATGCCCTCCCCCTGGGGCGCACTGTCCGCTGTCACGTACATATTGTGCCTCTCCAGCTCCCGGACTTTCTTCTGTAGCTCCTGGTTCTGTGCAGAACAGGCAGCTGCCCTGGAGAGCACGGAGAGGTAGGACAGTCTGCAGTCACAAGGTCCCAGACCTGGCCTGCCTCGGTAAGGAAGGAGTCCCCCAGTGTGGCCCACAGGGGGCAAGACACTGGGTCCAGACGTACCTGCTCTCCAGCCCGTCCACGTACTCTTTCTTCCGTCGCCGACTGTCCTGCGCCGACTGCTTGTTACGGATCTTCCTCCTGACCTTCTTGAGGGCCCTCTCCTCTGCCTAGGGGCCCCGGGTGTGTCAGTGCTGGGCCTTTAACCTGCCTCAACTCCCCACTTGCTCTTATAATCCTGGCTCTTCAGAGGCCATGTTGGGGCCACTGGGTTGGGTTGGGGATACTCTTTGGGGAAGCATGGTACCTTAGTGAGGGGCAGGGAAGAGGGCAGGGAAACCCCTTCCTGTCCCAGCAGACGCTTCTCCTCCTCCGTCAGCAGCAACGTTTGACGGGGCAGCTGGTGGAGAACAGAGAATCAATGACAGGGAGAGGGTCTTCCCTTTCCCATCACCCAGGGCCGTGCCCCCTGCACACCTGGAGAGTCTCCCGTGTGTGCTAAGGAATGAGTAACCATGAACTGAGGGAGGGAGGGAACTTCATCCAGACAGTCCCTGGACCAAGCCAAAGGGGCCTCCTGGGGCTGTGAAGCGAGAGGAGGGCTCATGTTACATCCTTTGCCCCCAGACTTAGGACCTTGGCACTCTGAGCAAACTGGGTGGGGGGCTTGTTCTGGTGCATGCCTCCCCGATTCCGAAGGGTATTTGAAGACAGGAACTCACTAAGGCAGGGTTTGCTTCATCTCACAGCAAGCAAATGATTCCCTTTTGCCCATTAACTTTGGGCAGTGTGTTGTCTCAGCGGGGTCTACATCAGGGAGCTCCCTGGGGCAGTGATCCATTTGCCCTCAGGGTCTGAGCCCCACTTTCAGGACTAAAGCTCGGTCTCCTCACAGAGAACTCCCAGGGGTCACCAGGCTTAGCTTCTCATAACACAGTGTGTGGGGCAGGTAGATGACATCGGGTGAACCCGGGCCTGTCAACCGAGGAACCTGCCTTTCTGATGCTCCTTTTTGAAATTTCTATGCTTCACTTGGACTTCAGAGGCATTTGTCTCTGCTGTTGGCTCCTGATGGCCTTTGGCATTTAGCCAAAACATTTCTGGTCATCTTGCCTCTTCCTGACGATCCCTTGCTCCCCTGAAGCCACCAACTCCCCAGTGTTTTGATGGGAAAGCAAGCCTAGAAGCATCAGACTTCTTAAGGTCCCTCAATTCTGAGCTGCTTGGCTTGGACCCTGGGGCCAGCTCCAGCCACAGACTGGCAGGAAGACTAGAACTTCTTTTCCAGTGACTATTGGTCCACAGTGACCTGAGCAAGACCCCCCTTCTCCCACTACTGCAGAAACAGAGCAGCCAGTCTTCCGAAGGCACCCGTGTGTTACCCCCCAGGGTGGTGGGTGCAGCTGCACAGTTGTTTTGGCGGAAAATTCACCCGGTGCCTCCTAGCAGGCTGAATCCCCAGGCAGCCAGCCCATCCCACTCCGTGTCCTGACCTGTGGCTGAGTAAACTGCACATAAGGTCTGGGCTTTCTCCCAGGCCCTCTCCCCAGATTCCCTCACCCCACCTTCTCCTTAATCGAGTCGTCACCACCTTACTTCCAAAGGCTTGTGTCTCTCTTGTCCTTTCGTGCTCTCAGAGCTGCTCATGTCTCCGATCTTCAGGGCCCACAAAAACCGGGGCAGGGCTCAGCATGAGTGTTCCCCTTCCTCAGTCCCTCACCCCATCTGTGTGGGTGCATCTCTTTGCATCCAGGAGTGCGGCTCTGGCTGGCTAAGACTCACCAGGGTCGCGGGGGGCACTGGGTTCGCAGCGCCCACGCTGGGTGGTGTGTGAGCGTGAGCAGCCAGGGGCAGCTCGCCGACCATGCAGGTAGCAGGCACCGTCCGTGGTGGGCTCCGCAGACCTGAGGGAGACACGGGTGGCTAGGAGAAAGGAGAGGAAGGGTAGAGCCTAATGGCAGCGGGGAGAGGCACAGGTTGGGGAAACCCCTTAGCCCCGGGAGTAGTCCCGGAAGTGAAAGGCCACGCTCCCCTTCCCACAAAGAACACTGACCTAGCTGGAGAGAGATGAGCCCTACAGCCGGCCCAGCTTCCCCTTGCGGCCTCTCCAGGCCCCCTGCCTCATAGACGACCTCACAGAGAGCAGGGGAACTGTCTGCGAGGCCAGGGTCCTCGGAGATGGCACTGTCACTGCCACGAGATGCCTCTGAGCAGTACACTTCATTGGGATCAATGAACAGCTGCAGGAAGTCTTCGGGCTCACTCTCCTGAAGGCCCTACAGTGGGAGAGAGCACGCAGGTGTGCAGGGGAGAGGTCTGGAGAGCGGCGCGCCAGTCAGACCCAGGTCCGCCCCGCTTCAATTGCAGTCCCCCGTGTCCTGGGACATCTTAGGGGCTTGGTCCCCAGATGACTCCCCTCGCAGCTGTGGCTCGGCCCACCCCCACCTGCGGGCCTCACACTCACACAGCCCCGTCCCCCGCTGGGCTCCCAGCCTCCGGGCCCCTGCTCTCGGAGCTTAGGCCCTGGGACCTCTGGGGCAGGGTAGGGGAGTCCCAGCTCCAGGAAGGCTCCTGCTGAGACCTCTTCTGGGGGCTCCAGCCACACGTCCAGCAGGTCGGGGGTTCGGAAGTCCATCCTGCGGGGAGAGCTGCAGGAGGGTGAGCGCACCCTCCCCACGCAGCGGCTGGGTGCCCCCTTCCTCACCTGGCCCCGGGGGTCTTCTCCCGTCACCCCCTGGCCTCACCTGCCCCTCCCCCCCCGGGACCTCGCCCCCGGCCTTCTCTGCGCTGCCGACGAACGGGCCACCGCCGCCTCGCCGGTCCCGAAGAGCCCAGCCCCGCCGAGCCGGCCCAGCCCGCGGGCGGCCCGGAGCACCGCCGCTCCTCCTCCCTCCAGGATCTCGCATCCTGGACCGGCCCAGCCAAGCCCCGCCCCCGGCCTGACTCCGGCCGCGCGAAGCTGGCTGTGCCTGGCCGGGAGCCACGGCGGGGGCTGGGAGCCCAGGCGTCCGCGCACCGGACTGCAGGGAGGCACGGGCAGCCCGCCCTGCCTCAGCTTCTAGCGACAGCAACTCATCCCGAGAGCCTGGGGCTCTTCAGGGAAGGTCGGCGATGGCTGGGGCCGGAGGACACGAAGTGCCTGTTCTCCCGCCGTCCCTCGGTCAGACGGGCGCACCGCAGGCTGGAAAACAAAGGCGGGAAGCGGCGGCCGACCGCGGGGCACTGGCCGAGGCAGCCCCTCTGCGGCCTCGAGGCGCGCTGTCCGCCCTGGGGTCTGATTGGGCGCAAGAGCATGAGGGGCAGGACGTGGAGCCAATGGGAGCGCCGCCTCGAGGCAGGCTGCGCGCCGACTGGTCGGAGGCTGCCAAGGGGGGCGGGGTGCCGCGGTGGCGGCCTCGGGAGGACTCCGAGTCCCACCCCGCGGCGCGGCAGGTGCGGGGGCGCCGGGGCCTGCCGAGGCCGCGGGGGGAGGGGCGCAGCCGCCTGGGCAGCCGCTTCCCGCGGGACCGCCAGGCCCTGGCTAGGCGCCGGGCGAGGGTGACTAACCGGTGGGCCCAGCCGGAGCTCTGAGCGCGGAGAGTCGCGCCCGCCCGCTTCGGCGCGGGGGCTGCCCTGTCCGCGCTCGCGGGACTCGCCCACTGGCCTGGGGGACCCACGGGGGGCTGGAAGCCGAAAGGCTGAAAAGGAAGACACTGAGGGCGGGCGGGGGGCTGCTCGGGTGCCCTTTCCGACGAGTCCGCGCCCGGCGTTTCTGTAGGTCCCGCGACGTTTTCCTAAACGTCCTTCCCTGTCGTCGCTGCGGGGGCCGGAGCAGGGCGAGCCTCCGCGACGCGGGCAGAGTGTCGGGACGCGGGCGCGGCTCGGTGAAGCCGCTGCCTCCGGCTCAGGTCCGGAGCCCCGGGTGCTGGATCGAGCCCCGCCTCGGGCTCCCTGCTCCTCGCTCCGCCTCGGCCCGCCTCGGCCCGCAGCTCCGCCACGCCTTGGCCTGGAGCTGATGGGCGACGGGTTCATTCCAAATGCGGTCACGGAGCCGCAGGAAGGTTCGGGGTGTGGATCCGGAACTCGGGCCGGCGGTCCCCTCCTGAGGCGTGCCGGTGCCGAGCGTGGACAGGAGCAGGAACGGGTGTCCACTGAGTAACCACTGGATGTTCAGGCATTTGACACGACTCCTGTAATTTCTCATGGCAAGGGGTAGCTTGAGCGAGAAGTGACTTCGTCAAGGTTCCGCTGGAAGCGGAGCCAAGGTTTGGGTGCCTGAGCTCTTTGCTCTGTGCCAGGCTAGTTTCCTGCGCGTCTTCCTGCATCTTCCTGCTCAAGCAGTGCGCAGACTAGGCAGGCGTCCTAGATTGACGCAGAGCTCGAAGGAAAGCAGGGCTGTCCTGGCTTAGACCTGTCCTAGAGCAAGAAAGGTTTCAAAGAGCTTCTTGCAGGTTGCATGTGCAGGGATGATTATGAGGAAAATGTAATCAGCTTCTGTTAATCAAAACTGGAAGGAATTGGGGCGCCTGGGCGGCTCAGTTGGTTAAGCCATGCCTTCCCCTCAGGTCATGATCCTGGAGCTCTGAGATCGAGTCCTGCATCAGGCTCCCTGGTCTGCTTCTTCCTCTGACCCTCCTCTCTCATCTCTCTCTCTGAAATAAATAAAAATTAAAAACAAAACAAAACAAAACTGGAAGGACTCACTGGCATCATTTTCTAGTCTGACTTCCCTCTTTCACCTGCTTCATCAAATTCCTGGGAGAGAAAATGACTTGCTTAAGATCACACATCAAATTAAGGTAGAGGGATGCCTGGCCGGCTCAGTCAGTGGAACATGTAACTTTTGATCTCAGGGTTGTGAGCTGAAGCCCCATGTTTGGGGTAGACCTTACTTTAAGAAAAAAAATTTTGTAAATACACACATTTTAAAAATTCATATTAAAAAAACGAAGTCAGGGGGTGCCTGGGTGGCTCAGTGGGTTAAGCCTCTGCCTTCAGCTCAGGTCATGATCTCAGGGTCCTGGGATCCAGCCGGCATCGGGCTCTCTGCTCTGTGGGGAGCCTGCTTCCTCCTCTCTCTCTCTCTGCCTGCCTCTCCAACTACTTGTGATTTCTGTCGAATAAATAAAGAAAAATCTTTATTAAAAAATTATTTTGGGGGGGATTCCTGTGTGGCTCAGTTGGTTAAGCCGCTGCCTTCGGCTCAGGTCATGATCCCAGGGTCCTGGGATCGAGTCCCACATCGGGCTTCTTGTCCTGCAGGGAGCCTGCTTCTCTCTCTGCCTCTGCCTGCCACTCTGCCTGCTTGTGCTCTCTGACAAATAAATAAAATCTTTAAAAATAAATAAATAAAACTTTAAAAATTATTTTTTTGAAAGATTTTCTTTATTTGACAGACAGAGATCACAAGTAGGCAGAGAGGCAGGCGGGGGCGGGAAGCAGGCTTTCAATAAAGAAAAATCTTTATTTTATTTTATTTATTTATTTTTAAGATTTTATTTGTTTATTTGACAGACAGAGATCACAAGTAGACAGAGAGGCAGGCAGAGAGAGAGGAGGAAGCAGGCTCCCTGCGGAGAAGAGACCCTGGGATCAAGACCTGAGCCGAAGGCAGAGGCCCTAACCCACTGAGCCACCCAGGCATCCCTTAAAAAATTATTTTAAAAAACCTGAGGTGCCTGGGTGGTTCAGTAGGTTAATCATCTGACTCTTGATTTCATCTCAAGTCATGATCTCAGGGACCTGGGATCAAGTCCTGCATTGGGCTCTGCCCTCAGTGGGGAGCTGCTTCAGGATTTTCTCTCACTCTGCCCCTCTCTCTGCTCTCAAATAAAATAAAATCTTGCCAAAAAATTAAGGTAGAGCTGGGACACATCTGCAGGTGTCCTGTCTCCCAGTCCATGATTTCTTGTTAATGTTACTAATTATCAATAATATTAAGGAGCACGTGGGTGACAGTCAGTTAAGCATTCAGCTCTCAGTTTTGGCCCAGGCCATCATCTCCAGGTCTTGGGCTCAATCCCGTGTCAGGTTCTGTGTTGAATGTGGAGTTTCCCTGAGATTCTGTCTCTCCCTTTCCTTCTGCCCCTCCCATTCATGCTGTCTCTGTCTCTCTCTAAAATAAATAAATAAGTCTTTTAAGAAATAATCTTTTTAAAAAAGATTTTATTTATTTATTTGACAGAGATCACAAGTAGGCAGAGAGGCAGGCAGAGAGACAGAGGAGGAAGCAGGCTCCCCGCGGAGCAGAGAGCCCGATGCGGGGCTCGATCCCAGGACCCTGGGATCATGACCTGAGCCGAAGGCAGAGGCTTAACGACTGAGGCACCCAGGTACCCCAAACTTTTTAAATTTGTTATTTGAGAGAGTGTGCATAAACCTGGAGGAGGGGCAAAGAGAGAGGGAGAAACAGGAGCCCCAGCTGGAGCTCCCTGCTGAACAGGGAGCCCAATATGGGGCTCTTGATCCCAGGACCCTGGGATCATGACCCGAGCTGAAGGCAGAGGCTTTAACCCACTGAGCCACCCAGGCGCCCCCTCACATTCCCTCTTGAGGAAGTTGCTGGCCTCCTTTTCCAGAGCCTTCGGAGACATTACTCCTCCCTCTTCTTGAGACGATGGTCTTTGCACCTTTGCAAAGATTAGGCTGAACCCCCTTTTTCATGTCCTTCTTAAAATCCTACCCTCCAATGAGGTTAGAAGATTCCGACAGCACAGCGAATGTGGGCCAAAAGGATCCGGGCTAAGGAAACAGCAGGGGCCTGAGTGGCGAGTCCTCGGTGCCATCCAGGAACGGAAAACTCGGGGGGCGAGAGCCCGGCTAGATGCCCTGAGGCGCGGGAAGGACGGAGGCTGGAGGCTGGAGCCTGCGGAGAGCGGCTCTTCCCCGGGCCGGCTGTGCCCCCCGCCCCCGGGCCGTGTCCCACCGGTTCCCGGCAGGCTCTCGGGGCAGCCCGGAGGCCGCACAGCAGAGGCCTCGGGCGGCGGTCCAGAGCGATTCCTGTCAAGGAGCGGCCGCTCTTTGCTGCTTCCCTTTCCCGGTTCCGCGGAGAGCGCGGGAGAGGGAAGCCGAGCGAGGAGTCCGTTTCCCCCGGCGCCGAGCGCGCAGGGCGGGTCTGCGCGTCTCCGCGGGGACGGCTGAGAAGGCGCTGCCGGACACCGGGACCCGAGCGCGGCGTCCCAGAGCGGAAGACTCGGCTCCGCGCGCGGGGCCCCGACTCCCGCCTCGCCCGCGGCCGCTCGCGCTTCCGGCCAGCCGGGCCCGTCGGACCGCCCCGCGGCGCCCCCGGCCCGCAGCCCCTGGGCCCGCCCCCTCGCACCCCCGCCCCGCCCCGCCCCCGCCAGCCCGCCCGCCGGCCTCCGATTGCCTCCATGGCACGTCACTCCGCGTCGGGTCCCGCCCTCCTGGCGCCGTCATTGGCCGGCGCCGGCGGGGAGGCGGGACGCGGCGGGGCGGGGTCCCGGGTCGCGGCGGAACCCAGCGGCCGCGGCGGAGGGGGGTACCCTGTCGAGGTGAGTGTGCGCCCCGGCCGTGCGGGCTGGGCGGCCTGGCCGCGACCCCGCCACCTGGGGCCCCTGGCGGTGCCCGTCTGCCCGCCGCTGTGCCTTCCGGCGCGGCGCTGGGGAAGCGGGAGCGGGGAGTGATCCAGCCCCAAACTCGCCCTGCCCAGGTGGCCCGCGACGCTCCCCGCCACGCTCCCCGCCACGCTCCCCGCGACAGCTCGCGCCGCCCGACCCCCTCGGCTCCGTCCGCTCCTTCCTGCGGGGGCCCCCGCCTCTCCTCTCCCGGAGGGCCGCGCTCCAGGGGGAAGGTAAGGAGACACCCGCGGCGCCCCGACGCCGGAACCCCCGCGCGGGGTCCCTAGATGAGCCGTCTGCGGGCGCGCGGGCAGCGGGGCCCGGCGTGCACGAGCCACACGGGGCCGGGAGGTCGGAGGGCGGCGGGGGCAGGGAGCCCCCCTCCGCGGACCAGCCCCCACTCTGCTCGGCCCCATCCGCAGGTGACCGCCGCCCCGCTCGCTGTGTCTCCCATCCGACAGCCGTGCCTGCCGCTGCAGCCACCATGGGGCCTTGGGGAGAGCCGGAGCTGCTGGTGTGGCGCCCGGAGGCGGTGGGCTCGGAACCCGCAGGGCCCGTGGGGCTGGAGGTGAAAGTCGGGGCCCTGGTGCTGCTGCTGCTGCTCACCGCGCTGTGCAGTCTGGTGCCCGTCTGCGCGCTGCGCCGGCCCGGGGCTAACCCCGAAGCCTCAGGTGAGCCTCTCGGGTCCCCGCTGCCGCCCGCGCCGGGCCTAGGGAGGGCGCCGGCTGCTGAAGAGGGTCCCCCGGGCCCAGGAAGGGCAGAGGGATCCTTGCTTGGGGCAGAGAGGCTCGAGGGGGTCCAGGCTCACTCCCGTCTGTGCTCCCCTGTCCAGCCTCCCGGCAGAAAGCCTTGAGCCTAATCAGCTGCTTCGCGGGGGGTGTCTTCCTGGCCACCTGTCTCCTGGACCTCCTGCCTGACTACCTGGCGGCCATAGATGAGGCCCTAGCGGCCTTGCACGTGACGGTGAGCTCTGGCTGCTGGGTGTGACTCTGTGGGGGTGGGGGTGTTCAGTCACACCGCTGTGGGAGAGGGGGCTTTTTCGGATCCCTTCCTGGGGTGCTCCGTGACTTTGTGACCGTGCGGAAGGCACTGAGCATGGGACCCTATGAATTGTGATTTTTAGTGATGGGGAATAACTTCCTGTGGTGCTCCCCCACCCCCAGCCCCCAGTCCCTCTGTGACTGCGATGCACTCCGGGAGGTGGAGAGGAGCCTCTGGCCAGGCATGTGACCTCCTCTGGGAGTTTCTCAGCCCCAGCCTCTAAGAATCAGCTTCCTTCTCACGCCACTTTGCTGAAGGGGTTGGCGCTAGAGTGCCCTGCAGGCCTGGGAAGGGTAGGAGGCCTGGAGTCCGGAACCAAAGGTGCCATAAGCCAACGAGGTGGGGTGTGAAGAAGATCGAGTACAAGGCGTAGGAAAGTCTCAGGGGAAAAACTGACACTGTTGTGCAGAGGTACTGGGAAGGTCCCCCGCACTCTTCCTCTTCCTAAGACTGGGGAAGTGACCCAGGATGTACCCTTTGTGACTGAGTGCCCCGTGGCCCTGTGTGACTGTGTGTAAGTCTGATGGCCCCATGATACTGTGTGGCTTTGTGTGTGAGCATTTGGTGAGGTGGGCAACGTGTGATCCTTCCTGTGTGACTTCGTGTCCCACTCTGTGTAATCTGTGTCAGCCACTGGCAGCGGGGGCTGGTTTTGCGTCCCCTTCACAGCAAACATTTGGTTGTGTCTGGAGACATTTTCGTTGTCACAACTCAGGGAAGGAAGGCGTTGTGCTTGCTCTTGGCATCTAACGGGTACAGATGAGAATGCTGTTAGATCCTACTGAGCACAGGATAGACCAAAATGAATTGTCCAACCCCAAATTTGGATAGTGCCAAAGCTGAGAAGCTGGTGTCTGTGTGGTCCTGCAAGTGACACTCATGTGGGACGAGGGAAGCAGGAGAGGGACAAGGTCACTTGTCCTGCAAATGACACTCATGTGGGACGAGGGAGGAGGAGCTAGGAGAAGTCGTGTCCGCTCCGCCCTGGGTGACAGAGGGCCAAAATGGGCTAGAACCAGAAGGACTGTTGTCTCTGGGCTGGGCCTCATCTGTGTGATTGTGGGTATGTTTGTGTAAGTGAGGAGCCCTGCGCCTCTGGGGGACCCTAAGCGTGCGTCACTGGGACTCGTCGAGACTCGGAGTTTGACGGCTCTTCCCCACTCTCGGCCCATCTGCCCTGTCTGCCCACAGCTCCAGTTTCCCCTGCAAGAGTTCATCTTGGCAATGGGCTTCTTCCTGGTCCTGGTGATGGAGCAGATCACACTGGCTTACAGGGAGCAGTCAGGGCCACCACCTCGAGAGGAGACAAGGGCTCTGCTGGGAGCGGCAAACGGTGGGCCACAGCACTGGCACGACGGGCCAGGGCTCCCACAGTCAGGGGGAGCCCCAGCAACCCCCTCAGCCCTGCGCGCCTGCGTACTGGTCTTCTCCCTGGCCCTGCACTCGGTGTTCGAGGGACTGGCGGTGGGGCTGCAGCGGGACCGGGCCCGGGCCGTGGAGCTGTGTCTGGCGTTGCTGCTCCACAAGGGTGTTCTGGCGGTCAGCTTGTCCCTGCGGCTGTTGCAGAGCCACCTGCGGGCACAGGTGGTGGCTGGCTGTGGGATCCTCTTCTCATGCATGACCCCTCTGGGCATCGGGCTGGGGGCGGCTCTGGCTGAGTCGGCCGGGCCGCTACACCAGCTGGCCCAGTCTGTGCTGGAAGGCATGGCAGCTGGCACCTTTCTCTACATCACCTTCCTGGAAATCTTGCCCCAGGAGCTGGCCACCTCTGAGCAGAGGATCCTCAAGGTCATTCTGCTCCTTGCGGGCTTTGCCCTGCTCACTGGCCTGCTCTTCATCCAGGTCTAGGGAGCTCCAGGGGCCCTTGACCTTCCTTTCCTTCCCCAGCGTAGAAGAGTAGGAGCGGGGAAGGGAGGATCGAGGGTCAGAGAGTTCTCTGGGAGGCAGGGATGGAGTCTTTGGGATGGCCTGACCAGTGTGAGGGACGTGGTAGATAAGAGCCTGGCCCCAAGGGATAGTCAGATCACTAAGGACATGATCGCGGGTGCATACTGGGGAAGACACCGAGTGCTGGAAAGCCGGGGTCAGACACTACGTGCAGGGACCGGCTGGTGGTGGGAAGCCTGGGGGGCTGTACCCAGCGGCTGTGGGGTGGGGAGGTGTGGAGGAGGCCCAGCCCAGAGTCAGCAGTCCTGCGGTTCTAGCTCGTTTCGGCCCTCTGTCACCAGGGGCGGAGTGGACTGCTGCTTCTCCTAGCTCCTTCTCCGTATCTCCCAGAGGACTTGACGCCAAATGGCTTCTTCCTGCCGGTTTTGGTACCTTCGCTGGGTTCTCTAGTCCCGCTCACTTCTCTGTGTTTCAAGTGCCAAATAAATCCCTTCCCTCGTTGTCAAAAAGCACAGTGATGGCCCTGGACCGGCCCAGCCCTCAGTGAGGGGCCTGCTTGCCCTTTCCAGGCAGCCCTATTTGCTGAGCTGAGGCTGGGGGAGGGCTGGCGGCGCTGCGGCCCGGCCCCCTCCGCTTGGCGCCCGAGGAATCCCGAACCCCGACTCGGCTGCCGCGGGCCCAGATGACAAACACTGAGCTGCCAAACGTTTTTATACCAGAGGAGCCCGAGGGGAGGGCTCACCCCCAGCCACTTTTGGGGCGGGAGGGCTGTGGATAGAGCCACGTCCTCTAGAATCTATTTTACTAACTGACCTGTTTTGAGACTTGTTACCCAAATAAAAGATGTTTCTATACGTTTGTACCGTGTCTGATTCGCTGGTCTTGGGCAGGGGGTGGGCACGTGGTCCGTCCCAGGGGCCTGAGTCCAGACGTTTACAGCTGCTCCGAGAGTCCCGCTCTCGTTTTCTCTAGGCGCCGTAGGCCCTTCCCCGAAGACGCAGATTTCCCTCTTCCGTTGCTTCCTTCTTCCCGCCCCGTCTCCACCCCTTCCCCTTCCTCCCGAATCCTTCCCTCGCCCGCATCCCGCTCCCCTCCGCGCTCCGAGGCTCGAAACCAACTCGGAACTACTCTTCCCGGCGGGCTCCGCGCAGGGAGGAGCCGCGGGGGAGGAGCCAGGCTCCCAGGCCCCGGAGCCGCAGGGCTGTTGGGAAATGGAGTCCGCTTCCTGTCCGGACTGCTCGCCTGGGGCCGCGCAGGGGTCACGTAAACAAACTACAGTTCCCGGCGGCCCCCGCGCGCGGCGGGTCCGGGCTAGGCTGGGGCCGGGTTCGCGGTGCTCGCCGAGGCGGCGGCGGCGGCGGCGGCTGCGGTTGGAAGCGCCGGCCGGGGCCCGCGGCGGGGCCGTGGCTTGTCCGGGAGGGTGGCGGGGAGGGACGCACGGGGAAGATGGCGACGGCGGGCGCCAACGGGCCCGGCTCGGCCACGGCCGCGGCTTCCAATCCGCGCAAGTTTAGCGAGAAGATCGCGCTGCAGAAACAGCGTCAGGCCGAGGAGACGGCGGCCTTCGAGGAGGTGATG